>NW_026327940.1:131-281 GCF_001194135.2 Octopus bimaculoides
TAAAGCGCCGTGCTGTGGGATTGAACCTAAAACGATGTGAGAAGTTGAGAATTTTCCTTCTCAACCACACAAAGTATATTACGACATAAAAATAATAATCTTCGACCACGACGAGACTCGAACTCGCAATCTTCTGATTCGAAGTCAGAC
>NW_026327941.1:1071-1768 GCF_001194135.2 Octopus bimaculoides
CATAGATACACACACACATATATGTGCATGCATGTATGCATTTACATATATATGCATACACATACATGCACAGATTTATATACATTGCACAAGTTTATATGGCATACATACCTGCATACAGAATATATTCATACATATATGTACATGTACCCACATACTTATGCATGTATATATATATATATATATATATATATATATGTGCATACATATACGTACACGTACCCACATACACACACACACACCCTTTTATATATATACAGTAGTTAATGCTTGTTTAAATTCCGATGAAAGAAGAGCCTTGTTCCCTAGTCAGAAAAACGGTTCTTTTTCTTTTCTGTTGGTGAGAAATTTGAAAAATGAAACTAGAACAAGCAAACACACACACACACAAGTGTAAGAATGAATGTTTATATATACATGCATATATATATATATGTATATACTCATATATGTGTGTGTGTGTGCATATATATATATGTACATATCTATCTGTCTATTTTCTATATATTCTGGTCCCTAATTCATTCAAGAGCCACCCCGATCAATCAGTGCCACCCAACTCCACCCTTATTTCACCCTGTAGGTATGCACTAAAGGGGTTTGTAAATGACTAAACACAGATAAGAGACATACACACACTCCCCCATGCCTCTCTCTCTCAATACCACCACCACCATCACCACCACCGTCATCATCA
>NW_026327942.1:0-915 GCF_001194135.2 Octopus bimaculoides
TTAAAAGCCTGATACTAAATTTATCAATCACGTTTGCCAAACCGCTACGTTACGGGGAGTTGGGAGGAACGTACTCTCTCTCTCTCACAGACACACACACACACACACACACACACACACACATAATTATTTGCAGGATCCAATAGAATCGAAGTATTTTGATAATAAGAGTATACTCAACCGGCACCGAGATGAGACAAAATACATTTTATACTTGTGTGAAAAATCCTAAATGTTAAATTTTGGAATCAAATTTTAATTCACCTGAAGAGAACGTTTTTATTTCTTTTATAATTGTGAGTAATGAGTGGCTGTGTGGTAAGTACCTTGCTTACCAACCACATGGTTCCGGGTTCAGTCCCACTGCGTGGCATCTTGGGCAAGTGTCTTCTACTATAGTCTTGGGCCAACCAAAGCTTTGTGAGTGAATTTGGTAGACGGAAACTGAAAGAAGCCTGTCGTATATATGTATATATATGTATGTTTGTGTGTCTATGTTTGACCCCCCCCCACCATCGCTTGACAACCGATGGTGGTGTGTTTACGTCCCCGTAACTTAGCAGTTCGGCAAAAGAGACCGATAGAATAAGTACTAGGCTTACAAAGAATAAGTCCTGGGGTCGATTTACTCGACTAAAGGTGGTGCCCCAGCATGGCCGCAGTCAAATGACTGAAACAAGTAAAGTGTAAAGTGTATTCATATTTGACGGATATTTGTCCTCATCTTGTTTGTTATTAACACAACATTTAGGCTTCCAGCCTTCCAGCCTTCATCAAGTGTCTTGGGGAAATGTTAAACCTGGGTTCTCATTCCTAAGGTATTCTTCGATGTTTTTGTTAATATTATTATTATTATTATTATTTTATGTTTGACTTTTGTTTTTCATTTGTACAAGTTGGATCCAAGTCTCACCC
>NW_026327942.1:1453-1818 GCF_001194135.2 Octopus bimaculoides
TATTATTATTATTATTAAGGTCACTGCCTGGAATTGAACTCGGAATCTTGGGTTTAGTAGCCTGCGCTCTTAACCACTACGCAAAGACACCTGATGAAGGCTGGAGGGTATATCAGCCGAAACGTTGTGTTAACAACAAACAAGATGAGGACAAATATCCGTCAAATGTAAACAATGTAAATACTGTACATGATTCCTCATCTCTAAAATATAGAACTGTAAGTAATTTATTCATTAAAAAAAAAAACCGATCTGAAACAGTTGTAGCGAGCCTCATACCCATTTGTGTTATCTATCTATCTATCTGGCTGTGTAGTAAGTAGCTAGCTTACCAACCACATGGTTCCGGGTTCAGTCCCACTGCG
>NW_026327943.1:0-340 GCF_001194135.2 Octopus bimaculoides
ATATATATATATATATATATATATATATATATATAAAACATGTGTGTATGAAAACATCGTTTAATAAAGACAAACTAAAAGCACTAAAAAACAAGAAAAAACTGTTCGCAAATGCGATATAACAAACGGGCTTAGCGTATGGCAACCGTCCAGAACGCTTCAGAGTTACTCTTTAAGACGTAAAGCAAAGAGAAAGGTAGATCATGTGAAAGCAAAAGACGAAATAATACGTAATTTTTCTCTTGTTTTCTTACTCTCTCCTCCCCCTTCTCTCTCTTTCTCTATCACTCTCCACTTTTATATCTGCCTTCTTTATTTATATAAATATTAGCGTTGTTGA
>NW_026327944.1:0-248 GCF_001194135.2 Octopus bimaculoides
TACATACATACATAGTATTAGTTTAATACACGGGAAGAATGGAAAAGTCATTCACGTTTCGAGCCTACGCTTTTCGACAGAATGGATTAAGAGGGAAAAAAAGGAGAGTGAATGGAAAAAACGGAGAGAGAAAAATATACAGAGTTCAACGGTCCAAAATAGAGAGATGACTGGAAAAAAGAAGTTGGATGAAAGGGAAATGATAATAATGATAATAATAATAATAATAATAATGATAATAATAATAA
>NW_026327945.1:0-387 GCF_001194135.2 Octopus bimaculoides
ATATATACACTCACACACACACACACATGTATATATATATATACATACATGCTTAAGGAGTTTAACAGACTGAGAGAAAACCTATTCTGGATATATATATTGTATATATAGATTTATATATATATATATATAGATATATACATACATATATATACGTATGTGTATATATGTATGTGTATACAACGCAGGGTATATATATATATATATGTATATAGGAAAGGTGTGTATAAATATATATTCATGCTAAAACATTCATGTATTCACGCAACTGTATACCCTTAAATGCCATGCATGTTTTACTGTGCATGTATGGATGGATGTATGGATAGATGGATGGATGTATGGATGGATGTGTATATATATATATGTATATACATATGTATGTGT
>NW_026327946.1:0-524 GCF_001194135.2 Octopus bimaculoides
ATACGTAACCTTATAGATTCCATAAATATATTCGCAAAGAAAACAACAACAAAATCATCAACAACAACAACTACTACTAAAAGTATTACAACTACTATTAATACTACGGTAACAAAATCAGTCACAACAAAAGCAAAACACCAGAGGCAATTTACAACAACAATTGCAGTAAAGATGAATAGAGAAAAAAAAAATAATAAAACGACATAAGCAAATGATAAAGAAAAAGAAACTGAGTCAATTTAACAAGGGGATGTTCACTGCATGTGTGTGCGTGCATGAGTGCGTGTGTACGGGTGTGTGTAGTGGGGATGGGGTAGGGTAATTATGGGTACTAATGGCGGCAGTGGTATTTTCTTACTACTAAACGAAGCACAGATGTAATGATCGCCAACCAAAGAGAAGACATCACAGCGTTTCTATTTATAATTGCATACATACACACAAACATAACACTGCAGCATAGTATATATACATACATACAATATATATAGTATATATTATGTATATATATATATATATAT
>NW_026327947.1:0-399 GCF_001194135.2 Octopus bimaculoides
CCTGAAAAATGGAGGTCATGGAGCTCTAAAATATGGGAGTTAAGGCCCCTGTTGGGAGTGAGTATCTTAATATCAACCAGAGAAGTTGAATTGATGAGAATCTTTTTAACTTGTGTGTAATATGTATTGTTTGAATTCCTTTGAAATAGGAAATATATGTATGTTCACTGGGCTTGTAAAAGAGAGCAAAGTTATAGGAAACAAAAAGACGAATGATCACAATAAGCAGTGAGCTACCCTACCCTAGTCGTTGCCACTCCCAATGTAGGATTCCACACCATACAGGTGACAGGCACAGCCGCAAGATGCATTACGGATCTATAGCAATTGGAAGTGCGTGAACCAACTCAAATAAATATTAACAACTGTGTGACGTGAGGGCTAAGGAGAAATGAAAGT
>NW_026327948.1:0-190 GCF_001194135.2 Octopus bimaculoides
AAAAGAATGAACGATCGTACGTAGTTACGAACAAACGAACGTACGAACGACCGAACGAACAAATGAACGTACGTAATTACGTACTTACGAACGAACAAGCGAACGAAATTACGAACGTACGGATGAATGTACGAACGAAGGAACTAAAGAACGAACAAACCGAGCGAAAGGACGAACATTCGAACGAACG
>NW_026327948.1:456-586 GCF_001194135.2 Octopus bimaculoides
ACGTACGTAATTACGTACTTACATACTTACGAACGAACAAACGAACGAAATCACGAACGTACGTACGTAAGTATGTATGCACGAACGAACGAACTAAAGAACGAACAAACCGAGCGAAAGGACGAACATT
>NW_026327949.1:0-278 GCF_001194135.2 Octopus bimaculoides
TATACATATATATACATATATATTTATATACATATATATACATATACATACATATATATACATATATATACTTATATATATACATATATATAATCATATATATACATATATTATATTATATTATATATATATATATATTATAGTGCATATTGCATACTTATTGCATATAGTGCTCAGGTGCACAAGTCAAGTATATACGTGTATATACATACGTATATATATACGTATATATATATAAACACATATATATATATATACATATATATAAACACATATAT
>NW_026327950.1:0-227 GCF_001194135.2 Octopus bimaculoides
GTAGAAAATACTTGCACATTGTATCGCGGAGTGAGATTGAACTAAAAACGACGCGATTGCTAGTTGAAAAGTTTCCCTATATATCTATTGCCTGTTCGTTCAAACAACTCCTGTTTTGGTCTATATTGTCTATATTCTTCGTTCGTACCCTTTAGTAGTCGTTTTAGGTTAGTTTGACTTATTCACTTAATATTAAAGAAATCCAACAATCATGGAGAATATATATA
>NW_026327951.1:0-249 GCF_001194135.2 Octopus bimaculoides
AACTAAAGGCGGTGCTCCAGCATGGCTGCAGTCAAATGACAAACAAATAACAGAATACACACACACATACACAACATACACCAAACTTCCATTCACATCTAACCCTCCATTTACACCCATTCTCTATTTCTACTCACCAGCCATTAACACAACAAACACCTTTTACTCACACTTTTTTGCTATTTAAGGAATTTTCACTTGTGGAAGCAAATTGATAAAATTTGGTGATAATGTGTGTACATACATACA
>NW_026327952.1:0-264 GCF_001194135.2 Octopus bimaculoides
GAAATAGTTAAGGATTGAAAGATTGTTAGAGAAAGACAAGGAGAGAAAAAGAGGGGGAAAAGCGAGAGGACGGGGAAAAGAGAGGAAGAGACAAAGAAAAGAAGCGACGTAGAGAACGAGAAATATGAAGAACATTTGATGAATTCTTGTTTCATGACGATTAACGAGGAGAGGAGATTGCCTGAAGGTCGCGATGGGATGCGGTGAAACGCGAGTTGAGCAATAAACATTATTTCATATATATATATATATATATATATCAAA
>NW_026327953.1:0-306 GCF_001194135.2 Octopus bimaculoides
GTGTGTGTGTGTGTGTGTGTGTGTGTGTGTAAATATATGTAGATATATACAAATTTATATGTAAACACACACACACACACACATACATACATACATGCGTATATATTTGGACAGAGAGAGAAATTCATACATATATGGAAATGGAAATATTGAATTAGTGCAATATTTTAAATGCATCATAATAGAATTTACAATTTAATTTCAGAACTTCAAGATACAATCTTGCAAACATTCCAAAGACACACACACACACACACACACACACACACACACACACACACACACACACACACACACACACACACA
>NW_026327953.1:524-4061 GCF_001194135.2 Octopus bimaculoides
TATATATATAAAATTTAAGAAGGAATAAATAAAACTAATATATCTTCGGTAATATGAAGAAGAAATTCGCCCAGGAATATGCTGAATATATCTAAAAATGCATAGTAGAATTCCTGTTGAAAATGTTACACACGCACAGTCATAGAAAGGAGAAAGGGAGGCGGAGTGAAATAGATAAAAGAAGAGACATAAAATGAAAATTGGTTAACAAAATAATAAGATATCATGTGTATCTAGAGAATGATATCAACAGCTGAGTTATGAAATTCAAACCATGAAGATAAAAGACTAGTAAAAATGCGTCTATAGTACTTGTGATGCGTTTGGAAAAAAAGCAATTCAATAACAAATACTGCAGAAGAAGATTTCGTATCAGTTAAGATAATAACAAGAAAATATCAAGTAGAAATGATGTTATCAACGACACAGACGGCAATGTTCTTCATGTAGGGAACGATATATAGGGAATATAGAAAGAACAACGGTAGAAATAATACAAAAAAAGTGCAAGTTTTAATCAAGGAGAAAACTATCAAAATTATCAAAGTCCAAATTATATTACAAAAGGGAACTTCTAATACTAATCTCTGAAGTTAGCAAAGCAACTACGAACAATCTTTAAATAAATACATATATGAAACAGATAACACTGCATTACAACTTTGAAAAAAAAAAAGGTGAAATATCTCTAAAACTGTTATACTCTATGTGCAAAAGATATGAAAATATGGACAACTCAAAATCTCTGTACTGAATCAATTTCCATTCACTTCCTTTATATGATGACATAAGGCTATGTAAACAGAACGGAGAAACGGTACCGATACATCATAATGGTAAAATCCTATTTGAGATCATTACTGATAGAATTTAACTCAAATATGAAAGAGAAATAAGAGAGAAATGATCGGTTTTAGAACGAGATTTGTTATTGTTATTTTTTTTTTTTAATATTCTTCAAATCAGAGTGCAATTAAGAATTAACAATTATGTTTCAATGACTCTCAAAAGGCATCTGACAAAATTATGAAACCAAATTATGGAAAGTGGTAACAGAAATGAAATTCCTTCAGAACGTAATAGAAATTTTAAAATCATTTTGTTCTCAAAAATGTGCAACTGATGAAACTGAGGTGAACTTTACAGTGTGGTTTGTATTTGAACAGATGTATGACAAGTAACCCTACCTTGCCTTTCTCTATTCAGTATCTCTGTAACAATAAAAATGACGGTACCTCCGGAGTCTCTTAAATGTGTAGTTAAAACCCATTGAATAATCGTTGTTAATCTCAAATACATCGATGCTTCTCTCCTTATTGTTGGTAGCTTAGAAGAAGTGACGGTTATAAAGTAGAAAGTGAAAGAAAATGTAAGGAAATAAGATTTATTACATTTGATAAAAGTGAATCAATGATTAGCTCAGGAACCTACGGCGAAGCTAATCCAACAATGCACGAGAGCCAAACAATCCAAGATATGATGGGTTTTTGCTATCTTCGAGATATTAGAAATCGATGCGATGACAAAAAGAAATTAAATGTATTGCAAGTGCACAGTCTGCATTTATCGTTTTAAATCGTAGTTAAAAATGTAAATCAATAAGTTCAAAGGCCGAGCAGAAAATCCTGCACAGTTTGATATTTTCAATACTATAGAAATATCAAAGTGTGCAGTAATTTCAGTTGAATGATGGGCTCTTAAAAACGTTCATAGAAAAAAATAACTTCTAAGCTTGGTGTTATGCAAAATGGTAAAAAATTAAGTGAAGAATTAAGTGACAAACACATGCATGTGTGTGTGTGTGTGTGTGTGTGTGTGTGTGTGTGTACGTGTGTGTATGTGTGTATAATAATAAATAATTTGGACAAATAAGTCTCAGTTGATTATTGTGTGAGTGCGTGTGTGTGTATGCATATCGTATTCTCTGGCATAAAAGTCGAGTAACATATAGTGTAAACTTACCGTGTAAACGTTCAAACAACGTCAATATCTTCCCATATGCTACTGCAAATCACATGAAACTTTTGGTGCTCCAAAGCCTCTTATTTTTTACTGTAAATTTTGATCTGAAAAATTTGACTTGCAAAGTGGAAAACACGGTACACACATACAAGCAAGGAAGATATTACACGCGTGATCCGTAGCTGCTCAAAAAATACTCCCAATGTACAACTTCCCAGTGCGATATGACGTTGTTACTAAAATAATATGCAATAGCATCTTAATAAAAAGACTGTCCTTTTATAAATATAGAATAAAATGCATGATAAAGCATCAACACGAAGAATATTGGTGGAACATTTTCATCATACCTCCTCCCAAGTGTAAATATAACAGGCTGTATATTGTCACAGAGATCAACAGCTCTTAGGATGTGAACATCTCTTCGAAAATCAAGAAAAGGGGGACAACTACGGGCAACTTCTCCCGAAATCTTCAGCTTCTGTACCAAGATTATAAATTGACATTTATACCAATATTAATACGTAGATCTGGTTTTGTGAGTAAATGCCTGACCAAAAGAAAAAAATAAATAAAATCAACCAGCTAACATTACAAACACAATCTGTAAACGGAATAGTAAAAATATGCATTTCTCAAGTTCAAAATATGATATTGATTTTCTTATCTCGATTCCAATGATGGGGCTTTAGTGTCTTTAGTAGAAACAAGCTCCTTCCTTTCAGGAATATCTCAAATAACTAAAACTAGAAGAAACCATAGCTAGTACCAAATCATCCACTCGGAAAATTTATTGCCACTTCAAGATTCCATATATTTTACATAGCCAATCCACAAACTAATTCTACATATACTATGCCATAATTTATACAAGAAGCATGAAATGAAAACACAAGAAGCTGTCAAAATTTATAGAAAAGATTTGTAAATGAACTCTCCTCGCTTTAAAAATTTAACACAGCTTCAATTAACTCGACATGAGAGTGAAGGATTAAGAAATAAAACATTCCGTATAAACCTGAATATAACAAAAATTAAACACTCACTCATTAATTGCTACCATTCATATACTGGCATTTGTACACTCGCGAAAACATATCTTCACTATCATAAACTGAGTGATTCTCTACCATATATGGTTATCTATGCACCACCTAGATCTAAAATATTTCTAAAATATGTATAGTCATATCGTAAGCGTTACATATCTCTAAGCATAGCTGCTAATTATCTCCACTTTCCTTGGCCATTCATTCAATTCTCTCGCTAGAGATATTTCCGTATATTTCTTCTTTTCTTCCAATTACTTAATACATACATCAGCTTCAAAGTCCAACACGCTTTACGTCCGTGAAGATAAACAACCCTTTTCAAATGTCTGCAAATGTTACTGGAACATTATTTATCGAAAAATATGTATTCATTCATTTTGTCTTCATATTTATATTATAATTATATTTGTCATATTCTCAATACACTTCATTTCAAATATCTCTTTATTTCTCTACATGTCAATACTAGGAAAAGCTTTCTGTTCAGTCAAAATATTAGCAAAATCCATATTTATATGCCGTT
>NW_026327955.1:0-287 GCF_001194135.2 Octopus bimaculoides
GAGAGAGAGAGAGAGAGAGAGAGAGAGAGAGAGATAGAGAATTGCAACGAAAAATATATGTCCGTCTGCATCTCTGTCTTTCTGCTTTGCTATCTATCCAACTATCTATACACATAGACATACACACACACGCACACACATACACACACACTCTCTCACACATACACATTCACGCACGCATACAGAGACACATGTACTTACATATTGATAAAGAGAGATACGCAGATGGATGGATAGACAGAGAGATAGATAGATATGAAGGTATATATATATATATATATATATAT
>NW_026327956.1:0-387 GCF_001194135.2 Octopus bimaculoides
TATATATATACACACAATATTTAATAATAATTTAATAAAAAATAATGTAAAATGTACGGTTACCTACGAATAATGAATGATATTGATTTAAGACGATGGTGATGAAAATAATGAAGATCCACAAAGATCCATGAAGCAGTGATACAAAGACATATTTTGTTCAATAATATTTTAGCAGTCTCCCTAGATGATCTGAACTGGCCTTATAATTCTGGGACAAAGTTGGAACAATGAGCTAATTTAGTTGTTCCTAAAGTATATGCTTGTAAAACATGTAAGACCCGCACTGTAAAAGGGTATTCAAATATCCGTAAATCAGACAAGACAAACTGTAGCAGATGGTACCATAGTAAGGTGTAGTGACATATGTGTACATATGTATGCGTG
>NW_026327957.1:0-102 GCF_001194135.2 Octopus bimaculoides
TGCACACACAAGGAGACAGAGGTACATACATACATATACACACATGCACAGACATACATAAAAAACATACAAACACAGGAATATGCTGAATACATACATACA
>NW_026327957.1:112-280 GCF_001194135.2 Octopus bimaculoides
ATACATAAAAAACATACAAACACAGGAATATGCTGAATACATACATACATACATACATGCAAACACGCACACACACATACATACATATATACATACACACACATATATACATATATATATATGCACACACACAGACATACATACACACACATGCACACATACATGCAT
>NW_026327958.1:0-249 GCF_001194135.2 Octopus bimaculoides
AAAAACAAAAACGATCCGTTGTTGATTGGGAATTAAAATGACACCAGAACAGGACGATCGGTTTGACCATTACTGATTCTACAACAACAACAACAACAACAACAACAATAGCAAATGCAACAACAGCAAAGACTACAACAATAACAACAAAAACAACAGGACAAAATATAGCTACAACAACTATAATAACACAATATCTATACCCCCCACCATCACCATCACCACTGGCACCACCACTACTACCACCAC
>NW_026327959.1:0-378 GCF_001194135.2 Octopus bimaculoides
ATAAATATATAGATATATATATACACACAAACACACGAGACGATGCAAAAGATCGGCTAATGTAGGTGGTGAAAGATAACAGACTACCAGACAGACAAACGTGCAAAGAGGGTTGTAGTAGATGATGGTGGTGGGTTAGTGAGGATATGGAAGATTGAAGAGTCGGGTAGTGTGTGTGTGTGTGTGTGGCGGGGAGAATGACAGAAAAGCTAATGAAATAAGAGAAGAAATAAACAGATGAAGAAAAGGAAGAACGAAAGCAAAGCGTGATTTCTATAGGAAATGGATGGAAAGAATAGGAAAAACCAAAGAATAACAAGTAATATGCATACAGAGATACACACACATACACACACACACACACACACACACACACAC
>NW_026327960.1:0-398 GCF_001194135.2 Octopus bimaculoides
TGTTCTTGGGCAACCACTTTATCCCAAGTTGCTCTGCGATCACGTCGACAACTAACGCGTGGTATAGTGTGCACCTGTTCAGACAACGTCGATTTGAAGAAGAGAGTAAGCTACAGTACGGCACATACATTTAATCACTATAAACAAATCATTTGTGCAGATCGTGCGGCAGAAGTTGAACACTCAAACGTCGCCTTTCACAGAAGAGTCCATCGTACGTATGTATATGTGTGTATATATGTATATACGTAAGTATGTATGTATATATATATATGTGTATATATACATACATACATACATGCATACATACAAACATACATGCACACATACATACATGCATGCACGCATGCATGCACGCATGCATGCATACATACATACATACACACATACACACATAC
>NW_026327961.1:0-740 GCF_001194135.2 Octopus bimaculoides
ATATATATATATATAATATATATATACATACATACATATATATATATACACACACATAGATATGATATACTCATATGATATAATAGTAAGTGTATAATATTGAGCAATTGTGTATCACTCATTCAACGTATTTCATATCATCAGCGTCACCATTAACCATAATCTCATGATCATGATGATGGTTATCATCGTCACTACTATCACCAACAACATCAACAATCACCACTACCACCAACACCACCACCACAACAACAACAACAATAAAAGAAGCCATGATGAATGATGGTGTGAAATACTAATAAAGATTTCTATGTATTTAGTAGATGCTGTCTCCAGACAATAGAGAAGATATATTCTTCTTGTTAAACGGACATCTGTTTGATGGAATCTCAACTCGTCTTCTGAAAGGTGCATTGGAGAGGAGTCCGTTGCTGCAGCTGAATGGCGTTCAGCGCATGCTGCATCTGTTTCGCACATGTACATACTAAACATACACTCATGCACACACACAGATGCATGCACACACAAAATACACAAATACAAATATATACACATACACCAACACATCATTCAGATACGCATATTATATAAATATGACAATTAGTTCTGAATATACCTACCTACCTACCTACCTACCTACCTACCCACTTATCTGCCTAACTACATACCTACATTTATACATATATATATATATATACACACATATATACATACATATACTTGTATATATATACGTATAT
>NW_026327962.1:0-417 GCF_001194135.2 Octopus bimaculoides
TGTGTGTGTGTGTGTGTGTGTGTGTGTGTGTGTGTGTGCGTAATGTATATATTGTATCAGATACGAAAACACACAAACACACATATTAAGCATATATTTTATCGATATTCACACAGGCTTTGCATCTACGCACATACATGCATACGCATGCGCACATGTACAGAATTGAACATATGTACACATGCGTATACAGACACAATTGGTCTCATTGATGCAGAGAATTTAAACGCCACAAAATACAGAGGAGATATTTGGCACATACCCTCACATACATACAAAGATAGTTATTCGTATAAAGAACACATACGCGTCAGTTCCTACACATATATGCATATACCCACATATATAGATATATATGTACATATATGCAATTGATAGATAGATAGATAGATAGATAGATAGATAGATAGATAGATA
>NW_026327963.1:0-443 GCF_001194135.2 Octopus bimaculoides
TATCTATCTATCTATCTATCTATCTATCTATATCTGTCTGTCTGTCTGTCCTACCAGTGTACAGCGTCAACGAGTACATCATTCTATGTCTGCACTTTTATATATGTGAATATATGTGTGTAGATATCCTGAGTTGCATATTGCCGATGCATTTATGTATAGTGTGCAGTGTCTTTTATACATACATTTCCTCCTGCATGTGTTGCACATACATGCATATAGCTGCACCAAATAAAAACCTCAACACTGATATTTACAAATAAGTATATATTTAAAACGTGAACTTAACATATAGGTGTGTATATATGACGTGGACATATATGTAAATACATATATATATATATATGTATATATATATACACAGATATATATATATTTAAATATGTACATATGTCTATACATACCAATCTCTCTCTCTCTCTCTCTTTCTCTCTCTCTCTCTC
>NW_026327964.1:0-257 GCF_001194135.2 Octopus bimaculoides
TTTTTTTTTTTTTGTCGGTGTGTGTTCATATTTGAGTGAATTGCTTCGTTTAATTAATCAGATAAGAATATTACAAAACATAACAAAGTCAAAGCAGGACCAGAAAATGAATATAACATCAATAATGTCAAATAATAACAACACAATAACAAAACCATTGTATGTGTCTTATTTTCAAATAGATAGAGTCAAGGTGCCTACACACATGTGTATATGTGTCTATATCTATATATATATATATATATATATATATATAT
>NW_026327965.1:0-453 GCF_001194135.2 Octopus bimaculoides
ATGAGTAGGCCTGAACCTGGAACCATGTGGTTGGGAAGCATGCTTCTTACCAAAAGCAGTTATAACTGCCTCTCAAAAAAAACAAGAAGTCTCAAAACTTCTGGAACGTACTGCGTACGATATATTTACACGAATGAAGATTACGCATTACCCGGCTTAACATAGTCAATGTACTATATGTAGCAGTAAGCCATTAACATGCTATAGAAATATTCACAGAATTTTATGCGTGAGAGACCCTTGGGATTATAAGTTAAATTTCCATACTTATTAATGTCATATTTCAAGAGAAACGTTTGAAATTTTGATACTAACGACTGTAGGAATTAATCCAAAATATACGCCGATGCGATATTGATAACAAGAATCCGGTTGACCTCAAAAATATGTCCTACAATAATATATTTATATATATACTAGCAGAGATACCCGGCGTTGCCCGTGTTACATGCA
>NW_026327966.1:0-260 GCF_001194135.2 Octopus bimaculoides
TATATATGTGTGTTTGTGTGTGTGTTTGTGTGTGTGCGTGTGGGTGTATTTATATATGTGTGTATATATATATATGTATATGTATAATTTATATATATATACACACACATATACACATATATATATATATATATATATATATATAGCAATAAGAAAATGGAGGGGAATATGAGGTACCCATCAACATGCAGACACTGTATTCCGTTGATCAATCTGTTTATTTTATAACTAAATTGACAAAAAACACAATATACAGGCAC
>NW_026327967.1:0-206 GCF_001194135.2 Octopus bimaculoides
TAGCCCCATGTAGTCACGGAACCTTATTTGTGGTATAACCTCGCCTTAAAGAAAAATATATGGTAGTGCGGTTGTTATATTGGCGACACAAGAATGTTAATCAAAACTGTTCAAGATCAATCATAGGTTGGACGCTCATGTACACTGATTAGAATTGTGAATTTCAATTATTGAAAACGAGTTCCCGGATGGATACAATTGTGCAG
>NW_026327968.1:0-317 GCF_001194135.2 Octopus bimaculoides
TTTTTTTTTTTTTTTCTACAAAATGAAACTTGAAAGTTACAAAAAATATGAGTGCAGAAATCAGTCAAATCTCCAACAAAGTCTTTTTTACAACTTTATCACAGTATTTCCTCATTTTACTGCGGGAAATTTTTCTGAAAGATCTTTGCAAAAAGGTGTGGGAGATTGATTACATATTTCTTTCATTATTTTATCGTAGTCTTTTTCGCCCAACAAATTTTTGTGAGATTTGGCTGTTATTTCTAGCATGTGGGTAGCCCGCTTGAAGGCCGTAGAATCGGGAAGGGAGGGGGTTGGGTAATTCTTTTTTTTTTTTT
>NW_026327969.1:0-212 GCF_001194135.2 Octopus bimaculoides
GGGTAATTCGCAATTTTACAACCTAAAGGCAGAAATATATGTATCACCAAAGTGACAAATGGCACTAATGAGCACTAGTATTGCTAGAAATAAGAGTCAAAACAACTCAATAGCCACAAAAGCACTGTCTTAATGAGCTGACAAGGGAGACAAACTCCCTACGGATATATATATATATATATACAGAGAGAGAGAGAGAGAGAGAGAGAGAG
>NW_026327970.1:0-255 GCF_001194135.2 Octopus bimaculoides
TATTTCAAGGTTTTTAACTTTTAAATTCGTATATTTAAAAGAAATAGAAAAAAATGGTAATAGCAAAGAATAGTAAAGGGGCTTGTAATGATTCCTAGGAGGTTTGATGGCTGAACTGTGATCTCTCTTAGCAAAGTACATAGACCTAACAATAATAATATAAAATAGAATAATAGACATGTGAACCCTCTAGGGGCAATTAATTTAGTCGACATATAGGGGATAATAGATAATAAATTGAAAAATTAATAACTA
>NW_026327971.1:0-253 GCF_001194135.2 Octopus bimaculoides
TTTTAAAGTTATAGATGTGGAAGCGTTTAAAGAATGTTTGGACAAATTTCTATCTAAAATACTGGATGAGCCTACATCACAGCTGGTCATACAAAAAACAAAATAAAACAAAAAAAGAATGAGTAGCTCTGCCCAATTTGCTTCTTCACCAGAAACAATACAGGAAAAAACTCAATCACACAGAAAGGTAGTGCCCTGTATGCATGCATGTATGTATGCATGTATGTATGCAAGTATTTATGTATGTATGTAT
>NW_026327972.1:0-8847 GCF_001194135.2 Octopus bimaculoides
GACTAGTTATGTTTAATAAAAAATAACTTATTTACCTAAGTTTTATCATCATCTCCTTTGAAATAGTCACCTTGTGCACCAATATACTGGTCACAGCATTCCTACCACTTTTGAAATCTAGCCTGGATATGTGAGTAGAGGAAGTTCTGTAATTCACACCTGATCTCAACATCAGTGTTAAAACGGTGACCTGCATTTTTATCTTGGAGAAAAGATGGAAGTCTGCAGGTGCTAAATCTGACAAATAGGACAGGTGCAGAAGTGAGGAGTGAAGAGAGCTTGATGACAAGGTGTATTGTCATTGTAAAGAATCCAATTCTTCATGCTCCATACATCCGTTCGCTTTTGCTGAATGTCCTCCCTCAAACACTTCAAAGTATCATTGATTGTCCTCCGACAATCTTCATACATAAGCTGATGAATTTCCTCCACATTTCCATCAAATACACTTGTGGTAGGTCTTCCAGATCCGTCATTCTCTTCCAGAGACATTATTCTGCTTTTGAAGCACCTGTGCCACTCAAAACATTGTGTACAACCCATTGCCTCATTGCCATAAGCTTGCCAAAGTATGCTCAATGTCTCCAACTTTCTGTCCACGACAAAAATCGAGACTACAGCATACACATGATCACAAAAACACAAATTTCACAACTTGCAAAGTAAATATAGTGATGTCACTCAGTACACTGCCTCATGAAGGTCACTGCTAGCTCTCACTGTGCACACAACCATGTGCTGTCATCTGTTGGGATGCAACAGAACTAGTTCAGGAACTTTTTGATACTACCACATACAAAACATTTTAACCAATGCTCTATTATTTTTACAACTTCATAACCTTGACAGATAATAACACCTCCAATAAACAAAGTAAACAAAAGTAAGATTGACTACTCCAAAGAAAAATCACCAACAAAATAATCTCAGAAAAAAAAACCTCATTAAGTACAACAATGTATATAATAAATAATTTGAATATTTATACATATTAATTTCAATATGTAATTGCATAGAAAAGTAACACAAACTAAGACATATAGAAGTATGTTAAAGATCGGACACCATGTGGACAAATAAGAAAAAATGTTATGAAATGTGCTCTCAACTTGCTGCTTTATATAACAAAGAAAAAAAAGAGGAGCAGAGAGAAAAGTCATATAATAAAATGTTAAATGTGAGTGTTTAATACATTTTCAAATATACAAATAAACAACTTAAATAAGTCAGGCAATATAAAATGAAAATATTTCCATATAAATAATGTCCCCTTTACTAAGACTTAATATCCTGGAAAAACAAGGGCAGAAAGGACTTTTTAACTATAATTGGCAACCTTCTTAGAGGTTAAACTTCAAAAAGCACTAATGATTACCGTGTAATTTGGACACCTGTGTAATTTATGCAGGTGATTTTCAGGACAAAAAAATTGTTAAAAATAGCTTCTACTAGTGTAAAATTCACACCCAATAATTTTCAGAATTGTCGATATGGCCAGGAGGAAAAGGTTTCCAATTTAGTTGTATTTAGCATAATTTCACTTATGATTAGATTTTATTAAATTTTCATCAAATAAAAATAATTTCTGTGTAACAGGTATCACACTGAAAGTTATTAAATTACGAAGTGTTTACGCTGTTTATAATAAACTTTATTTTACATTTCTTGCCCACAAGAGATTATGTCCGATCTTTAGCATACTTCTGTATGTCATCTCAAATCATAATTACAGGAAAAGTTGTTGATAATTCTTACCAACAGAAACAAAGCTGATAAATACACACCAGTGTTGCAAAATTAGTTAAATTACCAATAAACATCAGCTTTGAATGACACTTTACTCAACCAACAGAGGAAGGTGACCGATGAAACTGATTATGTAAATAGAATTCTGATTGGTCGAAAGTGCCTTCTTGTCTTAAGCTCTGATTTTCTGCCTATTCTTGTCGGAACCTTTGAAATGGAGTATCAAAATTTTGATCCCATTCACAATTATAAAATGTCGAGTAAACTTTAAAATTTGTCATTTTAGTTTGGATATAAAATTATAATTGGGTACTTAAACTATCCAACCATCAAAGTAATTTACCGAGTAGCTAAAAATGGCAATATGTATGATGCAGATTTTGTAAAAAAGAATTGTTGTAAAGAGTCACTCGATTCTGTGTGATTCCTAATTTCATACATTTAACTCAATCAGAACTTTATATTTAACTGATCTGATAAAAATGTGTGATCACTATTTTATACACTTTCATAAAATCCTGAGAGTCAATTTATGCTTAAAAATTATGAAAGCAAATAACTGAAGAGAGCACTTACCTCGGCTGACGCATAACCCCAATCCATTCAGTCATAGCTTGCCTATAAGATTGGATGTCAAGTGTATTGTGGTCAGCAAAAGCATTAAAATGTGAGGAGAGATCATCCAGTTCAGTAAAATCCTTGCAATAAAAAATTATATTATATTCAAAAGGAAGAATACACTAATACATAAAGCAAATAAGATGAAGACTACAGTCAACAATGTTATTATGGCATGTACTGAATATAAAAAGCTAGCATTATCATATATTTGAATTACTTTTTGGAAACATCCATACTTTGATATTTAAATCATCATCAGTGAGTACTAAACACTTCAAAAAGTTTAGTGCTTCAGAACATTGGCACTAAAGTATAGGCTGAAGTAAGAAGTTTGCAAAAACCTGTCAGAATAAACAGTTTATCCAGCCAATTCTAGACAGATCCCTTCCATGGAGCAAAAAAAAGTAGCATCAAGAACGCCAACTGCAACTTTATGAATATAAAAACATGCAGTCAAATGGCAGAGAGTTAGGGCTCTGAGATTATGAGTCTGAATTTGATTAATAATAAGCCACAGCAGTATTTTACCTTTCATTTTGCAGTATATTATTACTATCAAATAATTTCAAAATACACTAATATGCATTGGTAAACAGATTATCACAATCAAATTATTTCAAGACATTGTTACATATTCCAAACTACAATATCATTTCCAAAATATATTACTACTGTCAAATTATTTCATGATTAAATAATTTCAAAATACCTTATTAAATTCTTCAAACTTCTGAGTTTCTAATTACAAAAATATATCTAAGTATCTAATTTCAAACCAGTTTCACTTCTTATACAAGATATTCACTGTAATGTTTGGGTGTAATAGCTAGCTACCAGCTTTCATTTAATATATAGTGCATCTACTAGAACAAGTCTCATTTTAGAGTTAGATCCTAATTAAGTAGTAACATAATTTTTTGTACATTTAATTGTTCATAGATATAAAGGGACATATATCTTATAAATATTAGAAATAGGTGCCTGTATTTGGTTAATGATTTAAACTTGGTTTATATTCAACTATAAATAAAGTTCTTATACTAATTCTTTGTTGTTCTGTCATATTTTCTACATGTTGATATAGTGGGGAAAAGTTTAAAATTTGGTTACTGAGTTCCTAGACATTTATCTAAATACTCACCAAGCCAAACTTTTCAAGTGTTCAGACCATATATTTCTGGTCAGTGAACTGCCATGCATTTTCTAAGGGACATGCCTGTTTTATCTTTTATCTTGTACTTTTACTGCAGTCATGCTGGGCCACCATCTTGAGAAACTTTTAGCCGAATGATTCCACACCAGTACCTCACATTTTAAAGCCTGGTACGTATTTTATCAGTATCTCTTGCAAAACCACAAAGTTTCAGGTATGTAAACACACCAAAACTAATTGTGGTGGGGGAACAAACAAACACACAAGTACATTCACACAAAGCATGCATATATATATATATATATATATATATATATATATATATATATATATATATATATATATATATTGATACAACCGCCGATAAACAAATATAACGTTATGTCCCTATTCCACGAGCTGAGTTTGAAACCGTATTCTGGTTGTTCAGGACAGTGGTATTTCCTTTGTCCTGTCAACGAGCACGGTAATTTATGGCGTAGGAATGTGATCTCTGACCCTTTCCGGTCATTGAAAGTTTAAAAAAAGCAAATAGGAACTGTATGAAACTGACCCAGCTTTGGAGGGGGAACGCAGCACTGTTAGCTACAGTATGCCGATCTTTCTGGCTGATTATCTGTCATAAATACGGAGTGTAGATTTGGGAACCTGAGTTGGTGTAAACGCGGTCAGTGAGTGAAGAAGCCAGATGGACAGAGCAGTCGGTGATAGAGACTGACAGAAAGAGACTGAGAGAGAGAGGCTGTTGACAAAGGTACCAATCATCGAAATGGATAGAGCCAGTGACTGAGAGGGTTTAGCCCGTAAGAGAGGCAGATAGGGACTGAAGCAATCTGAGAGAGAGACAGAGAGATGGAACTGTTGTGGCAGGCAAAAGTGATGTAGTGGCAGATTGTAGTGGGTTGCGTTGGTCAGTGATTGTCGAAGTGGTGGGAGATTTGAAGGAAAGGAAATTCTTGCGGTGAAGGTTTGTTTATATTTCTTTAAAGAAAATGTACTTGCGTTGTTATATGTTTTTGTGAAGAAAAGAAAGAACTCTTGTTAATTGTGATGTTAACTGGTTGAAAAGAAAAGAGAGAACCTTGTTGTTACATGTTGTTAAAAGAAAAGAAAAACAAAAGTAGCAGAAGAACTTTTAATGACTCTTGATTGTAAACTTTATGATTACGTGAAATGATTGGAAACTTTGTTAAATGCTTGGAAACTCTATTGTTAAAAGTTACATGTGTTATTTCAAAAGCATGAATTATTGTTACGGAATGTAGTTTTGTTTTGTTTTGAAAAAAAAGTTAGTTTGACTACGCAACGTATGGTTTGTGTTATTTCTTCTTTCTGTTGTCATCGTTACGTGCTCAGCGGGCTTGGCGGACATCCTGACTCACTGAGGAACCAGCTTAACTGTATGACATTTTAACCGAATATGATAACTGTAGTTAGAGAAGATTGCTACATAACTTATTTGAAAAAGCCGTTGGAGGTTGGAAAGCTACTAGACAGTACGTTGGGCAAGAAGGGAAGAAAAGAAGGAAAAAAGGAAATTTAGAGTTTAGAATTCGGAGATAATAAGATGATTTAAATCTGATAAAGATTGGAGAAGAATGTTTTATTTATAATGGGACCATAAAGGGGAGTTAATCTTGTATTTATACAAGTAGTGTTGACATAAATGTGTATATACATATATATATACATATATATACACATACACCCATACATACATTTGCATACATATATATATATATATATATATATATATATATACACATATCTATATACACATATATATATACACATATATATACACACCTACACATACATAATTTCATATATATATATGTGTACACACATGTACATATACACAAACATACATACACATCTACACACACACACATATGTATACACATGGACACATACACGCATTTATATACACCCATTTGTACGTATATACACACGTTGGTTGTGTGGTGATTGATATGAAACCTGCTGTTCATGCAGAGAAAAAAACAATGGAGCTTGCATGTCCAAAACCATCATTTATGAAGCCACCGTAGATTCTGTATCCACTAAGGACACAGTTTCCATGAAGAAATACATGAGCCTCACGGAGGGTAATTTCAAGGCCAGATACAACAATCACACTTTGAGTTTCAGGCACTGGGAAAAAAAAAAAAAACCGACCAAATTATCCAGTTATATATGGTCTTTAAAAGATAAAGGTGTCAGTTACAACATCCATTGGAAGATCCGAGCCAAGTGTAAACCTTACACCAGCGGCAGCGGAAAGTGCGGTCTATGTGATATGGAAAGATAGCTCATCTGGAAAGACAGTTTAGACCCTACCACATGTCTAAATTCAAAGACTGAACTTTTCAGATCATGTCCACATGTGACCAAATATTTGCTACGTTTTTGGTCCCCCTGAGTTTACTGATTGGACTTGCTTTCTATTTTTGTCTTTTTATTACTTACATTTCTTATATATTTTTTAATATTTGTACTGATAGGACCTGCTGATGGGAGTGTACTGATAGGTTTCTATATTGTGTCTATGTATAAGCTTTTCACCTTTTTTACCTGGATTTTATAATTTTATATTTTTTTTATTATTTTTATGTTTTATACATAATTATAGGGTTAATGTTTTTGTATTTTTCCACATATTTTTCTGTTTTCTCCCCTCCAAACTTTTTTCCTGTATGCTTATAGACACGTACAAGGAACTTTATATGTGCGCGCTTGTGAGTGTGCGCGTGGATGCGTATGTGTGCGTATATAGAGATATGTGCATGCGTATATGGATATATGTGTGCATGCGATAATATACGCAGTTTTAGACGCGTTTTGACTTTGTCACTACACAGTAATTTCCCTTTGTTTCTAACGGTAATTTTTCACAGGAATTTTCAATTGGCCAGATAATTGAAGAGATGTTGGCGTGGGCTCCCACCCTGGCATCCGAAACTCGGAGTTTTATCATGGCTACTGAATAAGTGTCACATATTTTTACAGATAAATTGCTCTATTTGCATAATACTGAGGTCTCTTTCTTTCTTTTGTTGTCCTTCCTGTCAAATATATATATATATATGAATATATATACATACATATGAATATATATATATATAGACAAAGAAAGAAACGAAGAAAGAAAGAAAGCGATGGTCTTGTGACCAAGAGAAAGAGAGAGAGAGAAAGTTTCATAAATACAAAATATATTTTCAACAAGTTGAAAGAACAAACCGTGACGCTTTAGATACGGAGGTATCAAGCTTTTTGAGAGGTATCAAGTTGTTAGATCAGGTAATGAAAGTCATGTAGAGGGTCATAGCCCAACTAATTAGGTAGAGAGGCAGTTTAGATGAGATGCAGTTTGGGTTTGTGCCTGGGAAAAGCACCACTGATGCTATATTTCTGATCAGACAGCTGCAGGAGAAATGCCTAGCCAAAGATAAACCTCTGTACCTGGCTTTCATTGACATGGAGAAAGTCTTTGACAGGGTCCCCCGATCCCTTATCTAGTGGTCAATGAGGAAACTAGGGATAGAAGAATGGTTAGTGAGAGCTGTGCGAGCCATGTACAGAGATGCTGTCAGTAAGGTGAGGGTTGGCAATGAGTACAGTGATGAATTCTGGGTAGAGGTAGGGATCCGCCAAGGTTCTGTCCTCAGCACCCTCCTACTTACCATAGTACTCCAGGCAATCACAGAGGAGTTCAAGACAGGATGCCCCTGGGAGCTTCTCTATGCTGATGACCTTGCACTAATTGCTGAGTCACTATCAGAACTAGAGGAGAAGTTTCAGGTGTGGAAGCAGGGACTAGAATCGAAGGGTCTTAAGAGTCAACCGAGCTAAAACCAAAGTCCTAATAAGTAGGAAAGTAGATAAAACACAAACCCCTTCAGGTAGATGGCCCTGCTCGATCTGTAGAAAAGGCGTGGGTAGGAACTCTATAAGATGTACCCAGTTCAAGCTATGGACACACAAGAGGTGCAGCAATATCAAAGGAAGGTTAACTAGGTAGTTAGCTTTTGTATGTGGCAGACGTTCAGGTGCAATAAACACTGTAAATATGCAGAAAACAAGTTCTGTCTCATTCCAGGGAGAAAAACTAGAAGTAGTTGATAGCTTCCGCTATCTGGGTGACCAAGTTAGTAGTGGGAGTGGGTGCGCTAAAAGTGTAGCTGCTAGAATCAGAATAGCCTGGGCAAAGTTCAGAGAGCTCTTACCTCTGCTGGCGACAAAGGGCCTCTCTCTCAGAGTAAAAGGCAGACTGTATGATGCATGTGTACGAACAGCAATGCTACATGGAAATGAAACATGGACCGTGACTGCTGAGGACATGCGTAAGCTCGCAAGGAATGAAGCCAGTATGCTCCGATGGATGTGTAATGTCAGTGTGCATACCCAACAGAGTGTAAGTATCTTGAGAGAAAAGTTGAACCTAAGATGCATCAGTTGTGGTGTGCAAGAGATGCGATTGCGCTGGTATGGACATGTGGCAAGAATGGATGAGGATAGCTGTTTGAAAAAGTGCCGCACCCTAGCGGTTGAGGGAACCCGTGGAAGAAGCAGGCCTAGGAAGACCTGGGATGAGGTGGTGAAGCACGATCTCCGAACATTAGGCCTCACGAAGGCAATGACCTATGACCGTGACCTTTGGAAATATGCTGTGTGTGAGAAGACCTGGCAAGCCAAGTGAAACCAAAATCCAAAGCTTCTGCCAGGGATGTAGCCAGCCCACTAACGAGTCACATTCCTTCATTGGACACTAAACTCCGCTTGCGAAGACATGGTGAGACAAGTGAAATCGATAATGGAACTAAATTTGTAGGAACACTAAACTCCGCTTGTGAAGACTTGTAGGGGCAAGCGAAATTGTGTTGGCACCTGTACCAGTGGAGCAATAAGAGCACCGTCCAAGCGCGATCGTTGCCAGAGCAGCTGTCTGGCTTCCATGCCAGTGGCACGTAAATAGTACCAGCATGATCGTTACCAATGTCGCCTTCCTGGCACTTGTGCCAGTGGCACGTGAAAAGACATTCGAGCGAGATCGTTGCCAGTGCCGATGGACTGGCTCCTATGCAGGTGGCACGTAAAATACACCATTTCGAGCGTGGCTGTCGCCAATACCGCCTGACTGTCCCTCGTGCCGGTGGCACGTAAAAGCACACTCTACACTCTCAGAGTGGTTGGCATTAGGAAGGGCATCCAGCTGTAGAAACTCTGCCAAATGAGATTGGAGCATGGTGTCGCCTCCTGGCCCACCAGTAATCAGTAAAATTGTCCAACCCATGCTAGCATGGAAAGCGGATGTTAAACGATGATGA
>NW_026327973.1:0-213 GCF_001194135.2 Octopus bimaculoides
CACACACACACACACTCACACGGACACACCTATTTACATATATATTATCTAGATAGTTGTTGAAATCCCAGCTGTGTCCTCTTGAAGTGCATCCGCTTATTTCAGTATCCAAATCCGTATTTCGCTGTTGTATTTGTTTGAGATATGAATCAGAGACGAGACGAAAATACTGGGAAATATTTTCTCTACAGTAATAATATCCAAACAGGAGAC
>NW_026327974.1:0-264 GCF_001194135.2 Octopus bimaculoides
AAAATCAATAATAACACAATCGAGCAACAACATTAGCTATCAGAAACAACAGCGGTGACAATCTCCGTGATTTGCAATAAGAACAGCAGCAAAAACAAGAAACGAATTGTTCATTATCAACAACAACAGCAACATTCCTCTCTATTATAAGCACAAGACTAGTAATTTCGAATTTCGAGACCACCTCGGCAGAATTTGAACTCCGAATGTTATATTGTTGGCGCTCCGTCGCTTACGACGTCGAGGGTTCCAATTGATCCGATC
>NW_026327975.1:0-317 GCF_001194135.2 Octopus bimaculoides
AAGTCAGGTATACAATCTAAAGATGTATAACCCACTTTCTACTAAACATTCTTTTAACAAGCCAGCAGTGCGAAGACTTCTAATCATTTCCCTGAATCTAGACTTAACCAACATTGCCATACGTCCGTATTTCCAGAACGTGTTCTGTATTCGGGCGTCAAAGTTTGCGTCTGGAAGGAATTTCAAGAGGTTTTCAAAAGTATGGAATTTCAGCTTCCACCTCTTAAAAAATTACACACACACACACGCACACACATATATTTGCCAGATCCTCAAAGAAGTCTGTAGTGTGTAATGAGAGAGACCTATATATATAT
>NW_026327977.1:0-220 GCF_001194135.2 Octopus bimaculoides
TGCATAGAAAAATAGAAAAAATGGTGATGATGATGATGATGTGTGGAAAGTAGAAAGAGTGTGACAAAAAGAGAGAGGGAAAGGGAAGCGAAGCAAAAGTGAGAGAATGAAGGAGAAAGCATGAGCAAGAAAGAAAGAGGAAGAGAAAGAGTGACTAAATGAGAGAGGGTGAGGGAGAAAGAAAGAGAGAGAGAGAGAGAGAGAGAGAGAGAGAGAGAGA
>NW_026327978.1:0-329 GCF_001194135.2 Octopus bimaculoides
CCTCTGTGTGTAGCCCCTTGTGGGTAGTAAAGAAATAATATATATATATAAGATATGATATATCATATATCTATATATATGTGTATGTGTGCATGTGTGAGTGTATGTATGTATATGTTATGTACGTATGTATGTATGTATGTATGTACATATATATACGTGTGTGTGTGCATATATGAGCACCTGTATACGCTTATTTATAATTATACACACATGCATATGTAGTTTCATATATATATATATGTATATATATATATATAAATCTATATATATACGTACATATGTATAAGCATATAGTGAGTGTGTATATATATATATATATATATATA
>NW_026327979.1:0-346 GCF_001194135.2 Octopus bimaculoides
GTATAGGTGCATATCTGGGTACAGGACATTGCAAACAAAACGTAGACGGGTAAGAACAGAAGCCACATAGAGAACATTCTACTTCATCAGCTACCTCCGTTTTAACACCGGTGTTTCGAAGAGCTAGGCAGACGAGGGGGGAAAAAGAGTTACGTAGAAGTAACAGAGGAAGAACGAAAGGGGTAAAGCGAGATACGTAGTAGTAAAGAGGAAGAACGAGAGTGGGGGGAAATGATAGAGGAAGAGAAAGAGATAGAGTAGCGTCGGAAAATATATGTTTACGAAAAACTACTTAGGAATTGGAGACGCTGCGTTCAGTCATGTAAAAACAAATAGTAAATGAGTA
>NW_026327980.1:0-209 GCF_001194135.2 Octopus bimaculoides
GGGCAAGTGTCTTCTAATATAGCCTCGGGCTGACCAAAGCCTTGTGAGTGAATTTGGTACACGGAAATTGAAAGAAGCCCGTCGTATATATGTATATATGGGTGTGTGTGTGTGTGTGTTTGTGCGTTTGTGTTTGTCCCCCTAGCATTGCTTGACAATCGATGTTGGTGTGTTTATGTCCCCGTCACTTAGCGGTTCGGCAAAAGAGA
>NW_026327981.1:0-667 GCF_001194135.2 Octopus bimaculoides
ACATAGCGTCGCACCAGTCGATTTGTCAAAGACAAAGCAGACGAAACAGGAAATAATTATAGTGAAAAAAACTGAAAGAACAGTTGGTCCTATATCTGGCACTTAGTCACCATTTAAGTGAAGCTGTGTGAACAGAATCACGTCGGGTTGCGTGTTCGAATCACGTTGGGCTGCACGTTGGATTCACGTCGGGCTGCATGAACAGGATCACGTCTGGGTCACCAGTTTGTGGAGAACGAC
This sequence comes from Octopus bimaculoides, assembly GCF_001194135.2. Taxonomy (NCBI): domain Eukaryota; kingdom Metazoa; phylum Mollusca; class Cephalopoda; order Octopoda; family Octopodidae; genus Octopus; species Octopus bimaculoides. Next base: position 241 of record NW_026327981.1, read on the forward strand.
CGTGCGAACCAAAGGAGAAATGGTGACGAATGGAAACAGGCTCCTTTTAACGAGTCGCACGGTCGACACAAAATATATGATATATGTTATAATACTATAACATAATAGAACTAGTAAATGCTAGTAAGGTAAAGATAGAAGATGACTCAACCGATAAAGATTTATATATATATATGACGGGCTTCTTTCAGTTTCCGTCTACCAAATCCACTCACAAGGCTTTGCTCGGCCCGAGGCTATAGTAGAAGACACTTGCCCAAGGTGCCACGCAGTGAGACTGAACCCGGAACCATGTGGTTTGTAAGCAAGCTACTTACCACGCAGCCACTCCTACGCCTATCTCCTAAATATTAATAAAAATATGTCGTGAAAAACGTCTGACCATAGGGAAATATTGATTTTAAATTTTGACATAAAGCCTGCTATT
>NW_026327982.1:0-329 GCF_001194135.2 Octopus bimaculoides
GTGGAGTTTTGTGTCCAATTTATCTCGATTTCGATTTCACTTGCCTCAACAGGGCTTCACAAGTGGAGTTTAGTGTCCAATGAAGGAAGGTACGCATAAATGAACTGGTTGAGGCCTTAGATTTAGGTCTCACTTGGCTTTCCGAGCCTTCTCACGCACAGCATATTTCCAAAGGTCAGAAGTCATCGCCTCGGTGAGGCCCAATGTTCGAAGGTCGTGCCTCACCACCACATCCCAGGTCTTTCTGGGCCTACCTCTTCCCTCCTATTCTAGTAGGGAATGAGGCATCATCGCACAAAACACTAACCTTAGCCCTCATCCCTGTCTTT
>NW_026327983.1:0-283 GCF_001194135.2 Octopus bimaculoides
CATTTCTTCCTCATTACTCACCCTCTTTTACTATGCTATATATCTCTCTCTACCCCTACACACTCAATAATATTATAAAAAGGGACGAATTCCCCACAAAAAATTAAATCTGAAGATTCTACTAGAATAGATGCAAGGCAGTTGCAACAAAAATAAGACCCCGTGAACAGAAACGTCTGAGAACGTACACATGAGGCTAATCTACCACAGCTGGAAGATAGCGTCTTTAGCTTTGGTTGGTAGCCCTATAGAGCTGTAAATGCACTGGTGAATGAGTCATCCC
>NW_026327984.1:0-390 GCF_001194135.2 Octopus bimaculoides
TGATAGAATAAGTACTAGGCTTACGAAGAATAAGTCCTGGGGTCGATTTTTTCCTAACTAAATGACTGAAACAAGTAAAAGGATAAAATTGTCTTCATATTTCTCATAAATACTAGACATAATATTAGACTTTAACTGGATTCTATCTTTCATTCAATTTCACCTTTAACAATAAATTATTTCTACTAAATGCACAAATATATATATAGAGAGAGAAAAATAAAACGGATTATTGCGTTAGATGTGTGTAGAAGACATAGAAGGACATGACAAATGAATGATAGAAAAATGCATAGTATTAACAGTGGGAAATATTAAATCTCGTTTTGAAACGAGGATTAAATCCACGCAGTCCGTCACCATTTCTCATTATAAACACATACTAACACA
>NW_026327985.1:0-490 GCF_001194135.2 Octopus bimaculoides
AGTAGTAAATGAATGTACATATATAAGTGAGGGTGGTTTGTTAATTGATTAGACAGAAAAGGCGTGGTTGTTCCAACATCTAAAATATGACTACAATGTGTGTGTATGTGTGTGTGTGTATGTGTATGTGTGTGCATGTGATATATAGACTTATATATATAGAGTGGTATTCCTCCTGCACATGTGTATCTGTATATGCATGGCTCTGTTGATGTATGTGGATCTAGGTATGTTTCATGCAGCAATATGGTTGATTAACTATACAACTACTAAAAAAAGTATGTAACTAACTCATACACACACACATATATGTATGCATGCATGCAAACACATACGCACTTATACACACAGAATATGCAATATGTGTAACAGAATGTGTAACAGAAATAGAATATATGCTTGTGTGTAAGTATGTAAGTGTAACTATGTATGTATATAAATGCGTCATACATACGTATGAAACCACACACACACACACACACACACACAC
>NW_026327986.1:0-953 GCF_001194135.2 Octopus bimaculoides
TTCATTCCAGGTGCCATTATATTAAACATTTGCAAAGAGTAACCATGCTATGCACAAAAGATTTACCTGAACTGTCAGATTTTCAAAGAGGTCATATTGTTGGGCAATCTGAGGCTGGTCTTAGCCAGTAAAAAATTGCTGAAAATCTTCAAATTCCTCTTGCTACTGTTAATAGAATTATAGTGCAATTCAAAAACCAAGGAAAAGAATCAACAGATTCTCATCTCAGCTGACCTGGGCCCTCAGAAAGGAAGCTTCGCTGTTTGAAGAGAATTGTGGAAAATGAACCCTGTTCGAAGGCTTCTGACATTGCAAAACAGCTAGAAGTTAGTCCAAGAACGTGTGTTACATATCTGCATAAGTTTGGGTATTATGGACGAGCAGCTAGAAGAAAACCTCTCCTTCAACCAATTAATATCATGAAAAGAAAGAAATGGGCTAAGGAGATGTCAGAAAAATCCAGTTCATTTTGGGATAGAGTGATTTTCTCAGATGAATCCAGATTAGCATTATTTTCAGACAGTGGACGTGTTTGGGTCTGGAGGAATCCCAATCAAGAATTTGATTTGAAATTGTGAAACATAGCAGTATCTCTGTAATGGTATAGGGAACTGTCACCAGCAATGGTTGTTCTGAGCTGATCGAATGTGTTGGAACCATAAATTCTGAAAAATACATCAAATTACTTAAGCAAGGACTATTGCCAATGTATTCACATGATAACGTAACAAAAAATGAACTTTTATTCATGGAAGATGGGGCTCCATGCCACACAGCGAAAAGGAATCAACAATGGCTGACTGAAAATGGGATCAAAAAGCTTCCTAGGCTGAACCAATCTCCTGACATGAACTCAATTGAAAATCTTTGGAGCATACTAGATAGAGCTATATGAAAAACTTTACAGAAACCTAAATCTAAAGATGAATTGTTTTGATTGTTGCATGAAAAGT
>NW_026327987.1:0-490 GCF_001194135.2 Octopus bimaculoides
CTTTGGTGCACATTACTAGTGGAGCAGAAAGCCAGAAAGAAAAATAGTGCGATCAGGCTCAAACTTCGATCACGTAGCCACAATAGTACCAACTATAAGCACAGTTGCACATAAGGCAGTGTGATAATAATAAAGCTATGTTATGGTGAAAGTGCAGATAATTTTTGACTTCCCCTCGTATATTAAATATTAGTATATATGCAGATTTGTAGGTATATATACATAGGTGTGTGGATTTTATAAGCATATTATATACAGACATGTACAGACATGTGAATATATGAACATATATCATATATGCATATATGAACATATGTATATATGTGTGCATGTATATACACACACATATGCAAATATATATGCAAATACTTAGACATGTATGCACGTATGCATAAATATACACACACATACACGCAAATATATACACACATACCTAGACTATATGTGCATATTCATATATATATGTATATATGTATGTATGAAATATTCA
>NW_026327988.1:0-374 GCF_001194135.2 Octopus bimaculoides
GATTTGGTAGGCGGAAACTGAAAGAATCCAATCGTATATATATGTATATAGATGTTTATGTTGTCCCCCCACTATCACTTGACGACCGATAGAATAAGTATTAGGCTTACAAATCCTGGGGTCGATTTGTTCGACTAAAGGTAGTGCACCAGCATGGCCGCAGTGAAACGACTGAAAGAAATAGAAAAATAAAAGAATGTATATATATATAGGTGTAAGAGCGGCTGTGTGGTAAGTAGCTTGCTTACCTCACTACAGTGAAGACGTATTTTTTACTGGCTCCTAGTAAGCGTTTTGTTGTTGTTATTGCTGTTGTTATTGGACTTTTTTTGCTGTTGAACGAAGAAATTATTGTAGAAAAAATTGTTGAACTG
>NW_026327989.1:0-553 GCF_001194135.2 Octopus bimaculoides
GTATGTATATATATATATATACAGGAAAAAATATAATTGAAAATAATAAAATGAAATGAGATAAAAGAAAACAAAGGCAGATATTTGTATGGTAGATTCAGATAAAAAATTGAATATGCATGGAAAAGAAAAGATGGAAGCTGCAACTATTTCAAAATATAATATTTCACCACCGCGTAATTTTCATCAGAGACCACATTGTTAAATATTAAATCATTTCATGACACCGTCACCCAATACAAAAGTGATGTTACTACCGCTAAACTTGCTGCATTCATTAGCGCGGCTGTTTGACAACTAGTGGCTAATTACTTGCGACTAATTTCTTAAACAATTAGCATCAAGTCTATCGGTTGGTGGTATGACTGTCTAATTAAGTCACACTGCATTTGCCAATTCAAAGTCTTAATTACAAATTAATTCGTGCGCCAAAGAAATCCTGGACATTATTTTCTCTTTCATTTCACACCTTCTTAATAAAACATACTTTATCCCATTTAATGTCTTTTTCTTTTATTATTATTATTATTATTATTATTATTATTATTATTAT
>NW_026327991.1:0-300 GCF_001194135.2 Octopus bimaculoides
TGCAACGTCATGTACCCAGATATGTATCTACATGTACATGTAGATGAAGGCATGTACACACATGTACATATATATGCATATACTCATATATTGCTTATATACATATATATATATAAAATCCAAGAGAGTTAGGGGTTGTGAATCCAACCCACTAAGGGATATGTGTTTGTATATTGTCTTTATTGTCCTTTGGGTTGAAAAATAAACAGGTTAATTAACACAGTACAGTGTCTACAAGTTGATGAGTACTACATATTCCCCTCCATTTTCTTATAGCTATATATATATATATATATATAT
>NW_026327992.1:0-271 GCF_001194135.2 Octopus bimaculoides
CTATGCCTTTATCTTTGCTGAAGTTTGTATTAAGGAATCTATCTCTTTTTTATTCTTACTAAAAAAAACTTCAGATCAGCCATGTAGAGCAAATGGTTCATTTTTCTTGACTATATCTGAACTGACTCCCTGCCTTTGCCTTCCTTAATACTAAACTGAGGGAGGTTAAATATAAGGTAAATATTAAAGGGGATAACAAGTCTCCTTGGAAGATTCCTTTCTTGATATTAACTTTCATTAAGGTTGTGTCACCTGAGTAGAGATCTACTTT
>NW_026327993.1:0-423 GCF_001194135.2 Octopus bimaculoides
ATGAATATTCTGAGTAAAGAGGTTGAAAAACTCACCAAGTACTTCAATCACATTGTAAGTGGAAATGGCAACAGTGTGGAATGCGGTACAGTAATGTAAAAGTGATACCAATGGTGATCTGAGCGTTGACCTCAGTCCCATTGAAACTTCAAGACTTGTGAAGAAATCTGGAAATCCCAAACAAGATTGATTTCTTGCAAAAAAGTAGTCTTATTGGGCAAAGCGCACATCTTAATGAAATTATTATGTGTATGAGATCCTTGTTGTGACTTGACAGATAACTAAAGACACCGGTGCATTTTTACATACACTGTTACGAAGGAATAATAATAAGAAATAATAAGAAAAAAAAGAAAAAAAAAGAAAAAATGCCTTCTAATTGATGTATTAATACCAGCAGATGACAACGTTTCCCTAAAAGAA
>NW_026327994.1:0-294 GCF_001194135.2 Octopus bimaculoides
ATGTATGAATGTATATATATATATATATACACACATGGCAGAACATAGCGTACACTTGTACTTTATTGAGATGTAGTGAGTAAATTTATCAAAATAGTAAGATATTTAGTGAAAAGAACAAATTTAGCTGATAGCACACGCCGCCAAAACCACTGCCACTAATATGAAACAAATAAAATAACATAACAACAGCAATAATAATGATAATAATAATAATAATAAAATTAATAATAACAACAACAACAACAGCAATAATAATAGCAATAATAATAATAATAATAATAATAATAATAA
>NW_026327995.1:0-396 GCF_001194135.2 Octopus bimaculoides
TACACCATACACCACACTACACCATAAACCACATTACACTGCAAGTTATACTGCATCACCACATCATACTGTGTCACAAACTACATCGCAGTATACCACTATGCTGTATCATAAACTACAGCACATCATATTATAACTATACCACAGCGAACTACATCATATACGAAATTAAACTATACCATACACTGCATCACCACACCACACTATGTCACAAGCTACATTGCGTTATACCACTCTATACTGTAACATAGATTACAGCACATTATATCATAACTAAACCACATTAAACTGCAACACACACGCACACACATCACACCATGTGATATATACTATATATTCGTTCAACACCACACAACTAATGTAGCCTATACTATAATATACAACATGTAACTTTCT
>NW_026327996.1:0-171 GCF_001194135.2 Octopus bimaculoides
TCATACTGCCCCCTATCATTCACCGTTTCTCTATGTCTATATAGCTATCTCAATTTATCTATCTATCTATCTATCTATCTGTCTGTCTATATATCTATCTATAAATCTGTCTGTCTGTCTGTCTATCTATCTATCTGTCTATCTATATATCTATCTATCAATCTGTCTGTC
>NW_026327996.1:390-545 GCF_001194135.2 Octopus bimaculoides
GCATCTATATATGTGTGTATGAATACATGTATGTGTGTGTATATATGTACAAAAAGCATGGATGTGTTTCTATGTATGCATTTATGTATCTATGTGTGTATGTGCTTGTATGTATGTATGTAGGTATATATATATATATATATATATATATATAT
>NW_026327997.1:0-593 GCF_001194135.2 Octopus bimaculoides
CCCTAACCCTAACCGTAGGGTTAGGGTTAGGGTTAGGGTTAGGGTTAAAGAAAATTTAAAATAAAAAAGCAAATAAAACGAAGGTATGGAGATTAAATACGCTTTACATCGCTCAATCAGCCAAAGGAGTAAATATAAACAACTGAATACTTGTCAGTGATTGGTTGAAATTATCGAAATAAGACAATTTTTTACATGAAATAAATTCGAATACAAAAATATTTTTCTGTTCTATAACACAAAATAGATAAGTATACGAAGTTTGAAAGTCTTTCCGTACCAAAAACACTACGTAAAACATTAATGAAAAATGTGGCCCCCGTTTTAAAATAGATCCCATTCAACTAGTATCCGAAGTTTCATACTTGCTTTCTTTTATTCTTTCAACTTTTCTTTAACTTTAGCTGCTTCATCATTCAGTGAAGAATATTGTTTTAACCACAGGATAGCTCTGATAGTAATGGATCTGTGAGAAAAGGCGTTCCAGCCATGACCATTTTATCTTATTCTTTTCTAGAAGTAATGAATTCCTAAGCGAACATTCAGTGGCTCGGGAACAAAGTTTGCGTAGGTGGTGTAAACCCAGGTCCAAT
>NW_026327998.1:0-254 GCF_001194135.2 Octopus bimaculoides
TGTTGAGTGTGTGTGTGTGGTTCATAAATCCGAAAATAAGGACAATAAAACTAATAAAACTAATACATAGGTTACAGTCGGTCTATATAATTATATATACATATATATATATATATATATCGTTTATATGAAGAAAGATCATTAAGTTCTATATTTCAGTATTGTGTGTGTGTGTGTGTGTGTATGTATGTATACAATGTGGAGGTGCTTGTATACTCACACCCACGTTACATGACGTATATGCGTGCATTTAT
>NW_026327999.1:0-264 GCF_001194135.2 Octopus bimaculoides
AGAAGGGAGAAACTGAGAGTGAGAGAGAAAGAAAGAGACGGATACAAAAAGACAGAGTGAAAGAGGTGATGCACACGAACAAACACAAGCAGAGAAAAGAAAAGATCGAGGTAACCTGACGGAAAGTTCTTTGTTTAGATAAAAAGAGACAGACATACAGGTAGACAAACAACAGAGACAAACAGATACACCGAACCGATTTGCTACTGAAGCAAACATAAAAACAGGTAGACAGACGACATATATATATATATATATATATAT
>NW_026328000.1:0-2390 GCF_001194135.2 Octopus bimaculoides
ACTCTGATCCTTTCTTTATGGCTGTAACCTGAGAACTGCATGCAGTGAACAAAATGTTGTATATGTCTCTTTAACTCTCTAGGGTTGCATATGCAGGACACATTTCGCATTACTCTGATGAGGTCTGCCATCAATATATTGAATTTGGCATTGTCCGCAATAGCCGAGTTCCAGTGGATCAGGTATTTGGAGGCCATAGGTTTTGCATAGTGTGAATGGAGGATTCGAGTTTTATTATTCTCAGTTTCTAGCCAGAGTTCAGTATCTAGTACAGGTAATCTATGGTTAGGGTGTTTAGTAGGGTAGTCTATCGTAACCTTAATATTCTGGTGGATGGAGTTAGCTATTTTCTGGATGCTTTCCATAGTATTAGTTTCTATTTCTATTTCAAGAATACTCTCTTGTGGGGGTGTCTTTACCACTACGTTGATATCATCGACATATCGAGAGTACATATTCACGAGTATGGAGTTCTGTGTCAGGCGTTCCTTAAGCCTTCTGTCCCACCATACCATGAAGAAATTGGCCACATCACCGGCGATACTAACCCCGATGGCTGCCCCCTCGTCCTGGGCGTATATTTTGTTGTTAAACTTAAATGTGTGGCCTTTTAGGGTAACTCGTATACTAGCTCCTAGTGCATGTGCAATCATTTTCTTTACCTGATGAACATTAGTGGGGGTCCGTATGGCTCTGGTCCATCCACTCCATCTCTCTATAGGGGCCTTCCTAGCTATAGAGGTAATTGTGGGTGGTCTACCTCTTAAACGTCTACTAGGGCAGAAATCTCTAATTTCGTATTTATCTAGATATACATCGTCATATGTCAATCTAAGTAGGAGGCCCAGTTCTTCTGTGTTGACATTGCGAAACTCCACTTCACTCTCGTTGATCATCTCTACGCACTTTTCGACCGCAAAATCCACGTCGATAGATGGGTGTAGTGATACCACATCCATGCTACCTACTATACACCCTGTCAGGTTGCAGGTGTTGTTACAGTCGTTGATCCTGCTGAGGAGATCTTCCGTGCTATCACAAACATCAGGTGACATCCGGATTATGGGACGTATGATCATTGAGAGGAAGTAGGAAATCCTGTAGTTGCTAGGATATATATATATATATATATATATATATATATATATATGTTGGCACAATCTTTCTCTCTATTCTCTATTTCTTTTCTTCACTTCTCTCTAACACACTTTCTTCTCTCAGACCCTCAACCTCTATCATAAATACATACCCCACTCTCTCTCTCTCTGTCTTTTCACTTCTCTCCATCACACCTCTTTCTCTGTCTTTTCACTTCTCTCTTTCACAACATCTTTCTTCTCTCAGCCTCTCAATCTTCCTAAATATATAGATACGAATATTCTCTCTCTCATTCTCTCTCTCTTCCCCTCTCTCTTTTCAGCCACTCAATTTCTCTAAATATAGACACTTTCTTTCTCTATTTCTTCACTACCCTCCATCACACTGTTAAAATTTTAAAAATAAATAGATAGATAACTTAATAAATTAACCACAAAAATGTCCAGAACCTGGAGGAGCATGGAATTGGCATTGTTTTTGAGAGCCTGGTGCTGTGCTGAAGGAGAAAACCCAAACAACATAATCACTGCTGCGCTGAAGAGCAATGGTTACACCAGAACATTAGCACAGATAGAACGAAAGAAGCAGGAGTTTACATGTTCCTATGCTCTCATACGAGCCCATATCAGCACTCTTGATGCCATCTTTGATAATGGACACAGCAAAGATGACAAGGATGGTGGCACAGATGCAGATGAAAGATGTCACCCCCACTTGGTAGACACTCAAGAAAACAAAGAAGATTCAAGCAAGAAACCTGCCCGGAAAGTAAACCTAAGTGAAAGTGCCCCTACCACCATCAAAATGAAAAACCATGGAGGTGAAAGAGCCAAGAAAGAAGAATTAAAAGCAGGAAAAACTAAAACAAAAACAAAAGATGAAACAGCCAAAGAAAGAAGAAAACCTGACTACTCATATAACAAAAAGGATAGAAAGAGACAGCACACACAAATATGCAAATTCTACTAGAAAGGTGTCTGCTGGCATGGAGAGGAAGGTGCAGGCTGCCGTTTTGCACACCAAAGAAACAGGGCAGAAACCACCTGCCAAAAGGAAAGGACTACGCACCACCTGCCCCAAAACGGAGGTACACAGATGTAGTGCGTGCTACAAACCAGACCTATCAACAACATGTTGTTGAAAGGGCAGCTGCTGAACAACAATCTTTTTTGTGCATGGCACAAAAGATGGTACAGCAGCTGACCTAGCTACAATCTCACAGATAGGACTATCCCCAATACTCAAGACCACCACAGCAAATAGACCCAAGGTGGGCACCACTGGCAACAACA
>NW_026328001.1:0-344 GCF_001194135.2 Octopus bimaculoides
ACAACAACAATAACAAGTACAACAATAGCAAGAACAACAACAACAGTAAAGAAGTGAAATGATAGAATGTGTGTTGTAGGTGTAACACATGTATCCACTTAGAAGAGGGAAATATTTCTGAGATCTACGATAGAACGGAAATATTACAAAAAGGAAATCGCTTGAATTAAACACTTCCAATTTGCTAACCACAACTGCGCATGTGTACACATATCTAGAGACATCTTCATATAGGTAGTACATATACATACACATGTGTATACACTTATGTGTAAATGTATATGCATGTATATAATATATATATATATATTATATATTTCACACATACATATGTATATATATAT
>NW_026328002.1:0-473 GCF_001194135.2 Octopus bimaculoides
GGGTACAGGACATCACCAACTGTGTAAACAACATGAAATACGAAAACAAATTAATTAAATACGCAAACAACAAGAGAATAAAATGGAAAACAGGACAAGTAAACACAGAGAATTACCATTCATCAGTTGACGGCTGTCTGTCTACTCTTCATTTTGAGCATTCAGCGACAATAGGAGTCTTCAAAGACAGTTGCTCCCGTAAATTCCAAATTAAAATTTAGGATTTATGGAGGGTCAAAGTTGGCAACAAAAACAGGACAGTGGAGACATACAAGGAAACCAAACAAGAACAAGCATGGATGGTCGTTAAGTCTCTTGAACTATGAATCCATATTATTCCTGAACATAAAACTTTTTCAAGCTCTATGTGTATGCACACATACACATATATGCTTCTTATATTGTATATACATATTCTTGTATATATATATATATTGTCTTATCTTCGAAACGTCAGGTTAGAATAGAGACAG
>NW_026328003.1:0-527 GCF_001194135.2 Octopus bimaculoides
ATTGCTGGAAGTCTCCTTGAAAATAATGGCTTCCAGTGGTTACTTGAAGAAGATGTTGATGAGAATGCCGTACAGAAGCCACTCCAAGAAGAGTTGGATATAGACGTAAAAGACATTTATTACAAACTGAGATGTGTGATGTTTCCACTTCCACAGCTGGGATTTAACCGGAAAATCGTATGAGATAACCCTGACTTTTGGGGACCCCTTGTCGTAATTCTCCTTTATTCATTGGTTTCTCTCTATTGTCAGTTCAGAGTTGTTTCCTGGATCATTACAATATGGGTGTTTGGATCTCTGATTGTTTTCACATTGGCAAGAGTTCTCGGGGGAGAAGTAACTTATTCACAGTGTTTGGGTGTGATAGGATATTCCGTTTTACCACTAGTTATTGTGGCCTCCATAATGCCAGTTGTTCATTCTTTGCCACTTGTCAGTACTGTTTTCAAATTCATTGGTGTTGTGTGGGCAGCTTATAGTGCTGGTTCTCTCCTCTGTGTTCAAGAGTTACAACAGAAGAGGCCCCT
>NW_026328004.1:0-503 GCF_001194135.2 Octopus bimaculoides
TATATATATATATATATATATATATATATCTGTAATATAATATGTGATAATTATTCGGTTGCCATAATAAGACTCCGAAGTTCGGATATCGGGACTGAAACCTGCTCCGGCATCTCGTCATTTATAAACCTTATAGGAAGTCCAACGATAGACCGAGTTATATTAATGTGTGTTCCTTCCATCCCTCCATAGTGTTTCAAAATTTAGTTAAAAACATTAGCAAAAGAATGTCTAGCCTCTCCTCCGATAGGGACATTTTTAATAGCATTGCCCAGGTATATATAATAATGCTCTAAAAGATAATGGATTTAGTGAGAAAATAACCTATACACATGTCACCAGTCCAATAATAAAGAAAAAGAAACATAAGATTAGGAAATCTATCTGGTTCACACCCCCTACTCGCCCGAAGTGACCTTGTATATAGGTAAGTATTACTTGGCACTAACAGATAGACATTTTCCAGTCAGTCATAGTTACAGAAACCTCTTCAAACTTAAAAA
>NW_026328005.1:0-283 GCF_001194135.2 Octopus bimaculoides
CACTTGCCCAAGGTGCCACGCAGTGGGACTGAACCCAGAACCATTTAGTTCGTAAACAAGCTACTTACCACACAGCCACTCTTACTCCTATGTGTGCAAAGCATTATTATAAGTTTGTCTACTACGACTGTTTGAAGGTGAGCTTTTGATCCTTGGTTGGAATCCCTGCTTCATTTTCTTCACTTTATTTGTGAATGAGTTTCGGACCCAGACAAACATTGAACAGTTCCGGCGTGGCACCAATCTGCGAGCTTCACATCTATTTACTAGCAAGGGAGGGATT
>NW_026328006.1:0-1441 GCF_001194135.2 Octopus bimaculoides
GTATACATATACATCTCTCTCTCTCTTTCTCTCTCTCTTTTTCTCTCTCTTTCTCTCTGTCTCTCTCTCTATATATATATATATATACATATATTTGCACCATTAAAGTGAAAGTATCCGTCATTGCAGTATCGAAATGTCATTGTTTCAGTTAGTGGAATAGTTTCATTTTTAAAGTGAAAATATTTGACATGAGTGTTTTTGTTTCACTTTTGACACGTAATACTTAAATAGTGGAGGAGATATTATGTTGCTGTGGGCTCGAACAATGCACGAAGTTAAAAAATTTTTTGACTAAAACACAACTGGGACCCTAAGTAAGGCATGTGTAAAATTTGAATGAAATTGGTTGTGTAGTTCTCGAGTTTTAGGGATTCACACAGACAGACAGACAGACAGACAGACAGACACACATTCTAATTTTTATATATATATATATACACACACACACACACATATATATGTGTGTCGCATGGATGATGCACTAAACGAGGCTGCAAAGAAAGAGGTTTGGAGATGCCACTACGAAAGATTGCTCAATACAGAGAATGAATGGTATCAAGTTGTTAGATCAGGTAATGAAAGTCACGGAGAGGGTCATAGCCCAACTAATTAGGGAGAGAGTGCATACTCAACAGAGTGTAAGTACCTTGAGAGAAAAGTTGAACCTTAGAAGCATCAGTTGTGGTGTGCAAGGGAGACGATTGCACTGGTATGGACATGTGGCAAGAATGGATGAGGATAGCTGTGTGAAAAAGTGCCACACCCTAGCGGTCGAGGAAACCCGTGGAAGAGGCAGGCCTAGGAAGACCTGGGATGAGGTGGTGAAGCACAACCTCCAAACATTAGGCATCACTGAGGCAATGACTTCTGACCGAGATCTTTGGAAATATGCTGTGCGTGAGAAGACCCAGCAAGCCAAGTGAGACCATAATCCAAGACCTTTGCCAGGGGTGTAGCCAGCCCACTTATGCATACCTTTCTTTCATTGGACACTAAACTCCGCTTGCAAAGACCTGTTGAGGCAAATGAAATTGAAATCGAACTAAATTCAACGACTGGCCCCCATGCCAACGTCTCCTTCATTGGACACTAAACTCGGCTTGCGAAGACCTGTTGGGACAAGTGAAAGCAAAACGGTGATGGCACCTGTACCAGTGGAGCGTGATTGTTGCCAGATCAGATGTCTGGCTTCCGTGCCAGTGGCATGTAAATAGCACTATTTGAGCGTAATTGTTACAAGCGTCGCCTTCCTGGCACTTGTGCCGGTGGTATGTGAAAAGACATTCGAGTGAGGTCATTGCCAGTGCCGTCGGACTGGCTCCTGCGCAGGTGGCACATAAAATACACCATTTTGAGCAGTTGCCAGTACTGCCTGACTGGCCTTCATGCTGGTGGCACGTAAAAGCACCCACTACAATCTCGGAGTGGTTGGCATTAG
>NW_026328006.1:3440-4397 GCF_001194135.2 Octopus bimaculoides
TTCATAATGATGCATTAAAGACCTGAATTTTGTTGCTGGTGGATGAGGTATTTACATTAGTCATCATGCATATTAATCAATGTCAACTAAGTACAGTAAAATTTTGCTCATATATTGCTGTTTGCAACTAATCAGAAAAGAAAATTGACTTTTTTCTTTTATCCTCACAGAGATAGGTACTATGTACAATATCAACATAATTTATGTTCCAGGAAATTTCAAACACTGGATTAAGTATGTAGTTAATTGAGGATAGCCTCTCAAACTTGATATTGGCAAGGCAAGAGACTACAAACACCAATGTAGCAAAGTACAGAAAGTCAACACTTATTTGTACTAAATGTTGTAAATGTCATGGTGAAGAAAATCAAGCTCCAAGAATATTCGGAAAGCATAATTCAATTTTTCGTACAAAAATAATTTATTATTTTACAATTTTTAAAAGAACACTGAACCAAATGTGTACAAAGGAACATGTTGCTGTTGTGAATGTTAATTTACGTTAATTAATTTAAAACATTTGCTGAGGCATATATGTAGCAAGACAAAAATTAATTTAACATCATTTACTGCTGAGGACATGCGTAAGCTCGCAAGGAATGAAGCCAGTAATCTCCGATGAATGAGTAATGTCAGTGTGCACACCCAACAGAGTGTAAGTATTTTGAGAGAAAAGTTGAACCTAAGAAGCATCAGTTGTGGTGTGCAAGAGAGACAATTGCGCTGGTATGGACATTTGGCGAGAATGGATGAGGATAGCTGTGTGAAAAAGTGCCACACCCTAGCGGTTGAAGGAACCCGTGGAAGAGGCAGGCCCAGGATGAGGTGGTGAAGCACGACCTCCGAACATTAGGCCTCACCCAGGCAATGACTTGTGACCGAGACCTTTGGAAATATGCTGTGCGTGACAAGACCCGGCAAGCCAAGTGAGACCAAAATCCAAGGCCTCTGCCAGGG
>NW_026328007.1:0-521 GCF_001194135.2 Octopus bimaculoides
CTATCTATCTATCTATCTATCTATCAGTCTGTCTGTCTGTCTATGTGGGTATATGTACTTCTTACTTTCACATTCATACATATACACTTCCGTATATCATATCACACACACACACACACACACATATATATATACATGTTAAGTGAGTGTAAGTTATCTTAAATCTTAGGTATATACGTATCATATCATACCATATACATTAATATCTACAGTGTCTCTTCTCTGTGTGTCTTTGTTTATATGAGTGTATGTGTGTGTGTGTGTGTGTATCGAACACATTCTAGCCTATAAATACAAACACACGCATATATGCGTGTGTGTGTGTAAAAATACATACACACACACACACGCACCTTCTGTTCTTATCTATCTATGTATCTATCTATCGGTCTGTCTATCTGTCTGTTTGTCTGTCTGTCTGTCTGTCTGCTTTTCGCTGTCTCTGTCTCACATAAACATACACACACACACACACACACACACACACATATATATATATATATATACAGAAACATGCCAAC
>NW_026328007.1:1685-2122 GCF_001194135.2 Octopus bimaculoides
TATATATATATATATATATATATATATATGTTATGTATACATATGTATGCATGATCTCTGCTTCTCCATGTTTCTTAACAACATGACCGCCCCAGCAATCTTATATATTCTCTTACTCGGTTTCTGTCTGTCTGTCTGTCTGTCTGTCTGTCTACATGTATATATGTATGTGTGTATATACGTGTCTTTATGTATATGCCTGTACATATGTCAATAGGTATATACAGATACATATATTTATTTGTATATACACAGAAAAGCACGCATACACACACACACACACACATATACATACAAGACACACGTATAACCTCATGTTTTTCATGCGAACTCTTCACGACACGGTACGAACACATTTCTATCAATGTTATATTCGCTCAGCATCACAACACTCGATATTCTCGTTCAGTCAAGGAGCAAAGCTCATATATATATAT
>NW_026328008.1:0-309 GCF_001194135.2 Octopus bimaculoides
CATACACATTAATGTTTGCTTTTATGTTCAGCTATAACAAAAACAATTTCACACCAGTTTGGTCGGTTACTTTATACATTTGTAAAGTGCAAATTCATTATTCTTAAACAAGAATGTTATTGGCAGTGACTTGAGGTTTTGGAGAGCGAAGCCATTTTTAGACAGGCACATATATACGACTGAATAGCAGCAGAATCAATGTAAATATTTCGGCTCTGTGGAGTTGTGACTATAGTAGATCAGTCGAATTATCCTTCATGTCTGAAGTTATTGCAGTCGTGTTAGAAAACGGTTTCTTTGCAATGATGT
>NW_026328009.1:0-983 GCF_001194135.2 Octopus bimaculoides
ACACAGTGGGACTGAACCCAGAACTATGTGGTTGGGAAGCAAGCTTCTTATTATATACATACATATATATATATATATATAGAAATAAGGATAAGATCGTTATTTAAAATACTGATCTTATCAGGTGGTCAGTATGGGAATAAAAACCCCAAACGTAATAATTATTATAAAAATTATAATTTAGAGTATCTAAGAGATACCACCATGCTTGAAATAGCAGTCAAACCGTGATTCTAAAACCACATTAAATGTTCATATAGCACCAGGTTCTATATGAACGTTTAATGTGGTTTTAGAGTCAAGATTTGACTGCTATTTCAAGCATGCATATACACATACATATATACACAAATATACATACGACAGGGAAAGCCCCCGGCCCATCAGGAATCACTGCAGAGATGCTCAAAATATCTGGCAGTGTCGGCTATAGCCTAGTCACCCATATTGTTAACCAGTTGATACACGAAGGAGTTATACCCAATGACTGGTGTAGCAGCACCATAGTCAACTGTTACAAAGGTAAAGGTGACGCCTTAGATACAAATAATTACAGAGGTATCAAGTTATTGGATCAGGTAATGAAAGTCATGGAGAGGGTCATAACCCAACTAATTAGGGAGCGAGTCAGCTTAGATGAGATGCAGTTTGGGTTTATAGGGAAGTGGGTTATACATCATTAGATGTACACCTGCTTTCCCATATTAAATTAGAATGAACGGAACGCAGAACTCCAAACTGTCAACACAACAATATTTATTTAATGTGAAAAATAGTCAGCTTTACTCTTGGTTGTTGAGACGCCTTCTGTGTGTGAGAACATGGTTGTTGGGACGTTGGTATGTTGATGTGAGCTGTCTAGCGTGAGTTCGAAAGATGGAGAGATACAGCTAGACACGTCCTTGCTCAATGCCGGCCAGGCGAGAAAGAGAGAGAATAAAGCGGGAAAGCTTGGATGTTGAATTCCACGCATGCGTGAGACT
>NW_026328010.1:0-564 GCF_001194135.2 Octopus bimaculoides
ATATATATATGCATATGTATATATAGAGTGATTGATAGATTAGAAAAACAGATATAAAATAAATGTACCTATATACACATATGTGTAACGTCGAAGATATATTACATTCTATTCTATTCTACTCTACTATATTCTATTGTATTATATTATATATTACTTTATACTATGGTATAATTTATTTGCTAATGTCGTTTATGTTATTATCAGACTGACCTTGCATTTTGGTATATGTTGTCTGCATTATGGCCTCATATTTAACCGATGGATAGGACAGCAACTTATTTCAATACATACAAATACACATATGAAAATATACCTATCCCGTAGCATGGCTGTGTGATAGATAAGTTCCGTCTGCAGCATAAGATTTCGGGTTCAGTCCCACTGAAAGGCACAATACGAAAGTTAGATGAATGATTTGCCTTTTGCTTTAATACACACATTACACAAGCGGATACACACACACACACATGCACACACACAAAAGCAAGATATATTATGTATATATATATATATATATTTGTAAGTATATATGCTTGCACATACGTTTATATATTGATATAT
>NW_026328011.1:0-189 GCF_001194135.2 Octopus bimaculoides
TTGTGAGTGGGTTCCCTGACGACATAGGGATTCGGTTACAGCAATTGCCTAGTGGGAGAAAGATGGCACTCAGTGAGCTTGTAGCACAAGCTTGCATATTTGCGCAACGCATCGGATGGAAAACGATAGCGATGGCGGCGACGGAGGCGCGTCCCGACGGACGACGGCCGGAGAAAGGCGTGAGGAAGT
>NW_026328011.1:2118-5223 GCF_001194135.2 Octopus bimaculoides
ATTGCGATGCGAAGAAGTGCGAGGCGATCGTCCAGGTGAGGGAAAGGCAGCTGCTATTTCTAGCGTTCTTCGGGTCAGGCCAGGCGCGAGGACAGACTCGTGCGGTGGAAGGAAGACGAGGTAAGCCGTTTACTACTAATCACTCGCACACACCACAGTGAGACAACGTCCCACACCCTACAACTCTCACTAGCTCTAATTCTATTGTCTTACAACATCATTCCATCACTCTCTGTAATTACTACTAAACAATGAAGAGGACACAAACACAAACTTTACTTCGCATGTTTTTGGATTTATCATAACCGTCGAGGTATGGTATTTTTCAACGTAACGGTAAATAAATATTTCCTGAAAACTTCATGTATTGTTCATCTTTTGCATCCTGCAACATGTCGTTATGACAACAAATTTTTATCGTCACAACTGCTGACTCCGACATTTCATAATACCTAACAAATCTTACCTTTTACAATTGGTAACTACACAAATTATTATCGTTACAAGTGGTGACCCTCGACTTCAACTAAAATCTTTATCGTTACAAACTGGCAATCACGACGTTGCACCATAACAAACATCGGTACAAAAATAAAAAATATTATCGTTACAATTGGTGACCCCGTGAAAAAAGAATCGCTGCCTTCTGAAGCTGCATTACCAACAGTCACAACTGGCGACCCCGAGCGAAAGAATTACTACCTTCTGATGCTAGATGCCGCTGCACTTTTGCTGATTCGAACTAAAAAACTAGGATATCAACAGTCGCTAAACCAAAGGGAAAATTAATGACAACCTTCGTCACCACCAAGATGCACCCTCCATCGACCTGCTACAAAAAGCACTATACTGCGATGCAATCTACGATGCACTTCACAACAATGCAACACTGCCGACGCACGAGGTATTCGCCGACCATGAAAGCCTATAAGCGCAACATTTTGATAGCTACATGCCCAGAAACTAACTGGAAAAAAATACGGAAGCCCGCACATACAACCTTTTCGGCACACACGCACGCTTTTCGTCTCGTCCCAACATACAAACCCTGCATTGTCTATGAACTTTTGCACGTACATCAGACTTTCACATAGACTTTCAACAACTTTTTTCTTAGCATGCACATCTTGTTTTCACTTTCAGCAGTAGACTTTTCACAAAGGACGCTATTTTCAGCTAAGTTTGTTATTTTTGCTTATTTCATTGTTCTGTTTGCACTGCACACTTTCATTTGTTTACGAGTTACACATTCCGCGATGCACACATTCCGCGATGTACATATTCCGCGAAGCACATGTTCCACAATGCACACATTCCGCGATGCACACATTCCGCGATGCACACATTCCGCGATGCACAAATTCTGCGACGACTCGTTTCACTAAAACAGCTAAATTCATGTGCATATCTTTTTTGAATGATCCATGTTATTATTCATATTTTGCATGTACTTTTTTTTGTTCGCTTTGAAAATGTTTGTATTGTTGCATACACAGACGCATGCACCTTTCCTCAGCACCTGGCCTTGCGCACGCATCTGCACACATGGTTTATACGCACACGAATGCTATCTCTATCACATTCATGCACTACTCATGCCTTTCTCGCTTGTTTTTCATGCTATCTGTGCCCTTGAAGACACAACTGTTGTAGGCACAGCCCTTGTAGACACAGCTCATCTCTGTAAGACCCTAGGTCAGTCACGCATACACAGAGAAAGTTGTTTGTCCCTTACAATGCGCCAGCATGCCACACTTTTGTTCCTGCACGATTGACGCATATAATACTTCATGCACCAGCTCATAGCCTCAGCCTTACTGCATTAATCATTGGCATATTCAGCACTGTACACTGTATTTGTAATCAATGCACTAGTATTAGCCTCAGCCTTGCAAGCTCTATTGCACTCATGCACATGCACCTCTATTATGCATATCTAGTCCCTTGTTTTGCAACACGTCTGTGTCAGCTCTATTCTTCTCCCGACTCAAAGCACGTCGGATGTTCACATGCTCTGCGCTCATGTTTAGACATAATTTCCCCCTGTTAGACCCCAGTTTGGTCACGTAATTAACAGAAAATTATCCGTCTCGCGCATCACTCCAGCATGCTTACACTGTCGTCCTTGCTAACTCAGCAATTAACCACGACAACAGCACCAGACGCATTTCACTTTGTAAAAACATTTTAGGGCATTTACCTTCGTCTCCTTTGTTTGTTCGCTTCCTTTCCCGGAACCTCACTGGCGACGAGAGCGATGTAGTAGATCTTGCATGCATGAAGTGGATTCAATCTTCACCATAGCCAAATTTAAAATAACACTGCAACAGAACTTTTCCCACAGTGGAACAATGGTTTTTCTGTTACAGCAGTTTTACATTTTCCAGATGCCTTTAGCTAGGTCGAAATAATGTCATCACCACTTGACCCTTTCTAACCTCTTCTACTCCACCAAAAGCTAGAATAGAGATAAGACCACCAACTAAATCTATTGTTCTCAATATGTCTATCCTTCTGGATCGTTATAAAAACAAGAAACCCCAAGCAAAAAGTTAGTTCAATCACCAGTAAGTGACGACTCAACGAGTCCAGTCACATGATGACGACTCAGCGAGAATGAAGTCTGGCTGACCAGCTAGAACCTTGGCTAGAGGGAAATGAAGTTTACTGTCAGCAACTGTGAGACAACGTCCCACACCCTACAACTCTCACTAGCTTTAATTCTATTCTCTTACAATATCATTCCATCACTCTCTGTAATTACTACTTGTAAGGAACGACCGTGCGAACTCAAAAAGGAGAAATGGTGACGAATGGAAAAACAGAGGACTCCTTTTATTTAAACGTGTCACACGGTCGAACACAAAATATATATATCAAACGATGATATACATGATATGTTATGCGACGATAACATAGATGACCAGTAATGAAAGACCACAACCGTATAAGATGAATAACAGAAATATTTATTGTAGCGTTAAAGATGTATGTCTGTGTGCGAGTGTGAATGCGACATATAAGAACATAATCAAAGACAGGCCGTCATACAAAGAAAAGTGTGTATGTGAGTGATACATGTATGTGTATGTGAGTTATTACAGC
>NW_026328011.1:7228-8284 GCF_001194135.2 Octopus bimaculoides
TGAAAAATGTCACAGGGAATAACATTTTTATGACCGCCCAGCAGTAACTCTATTTAGCTGAATAGACATCAGTGATTGGTTGAAATTACAGAAATACGACAACTTTAACATGGAATAACTTGCGATGTACGTTTTTTTGTTAAGAAGACTAAGAGTAAAAGATGTTTTATATGACACATTCTACCAGTGTCCCAAGTTTCAAAGTGTTTCGTTAGTGTTTCGTTAAGAAAATACTGGTGCCCCCGTTTTGAAATAGATCCAACTGATCAACAAATTAAAAGTATCCCAGCTGTTTAGTTTTTAATTTAAAAATTGTTTTTATATATATATATATCGATTAATTAGATGAGCCAGAATGCCTTTAAGAAATAATAAATAATAATATAAAGTTGATATGATGTGATTTTGAAGGAAATTTTGCTAGAAGCAGGTCGAATAAGAGGTTTTCCGCTTATTTGAAGACAGACAGACTGGTAGACAATCAGACCGACAGACAAAAAGACAGACAGTGTGTAGTTATGAAGTAACATCCCCCGCTACCTTCTTCACCCTATGTTATGCCACTGAAGGAGCAAAAAATAAAGAACAAAATTAGGGTGAGCAGAACTGCTTTTAAATACCAAACCAGCCTTGTGAACACAGCGATTACAGAAACGATAACGAACCGATAAACTTCAGTCGTTAATCCACAGGCTAAGCCAATCACAATCCATTGCCATGAGCACTTGATGAGGGATAATCAAATTAGATTAAGCAAAAAGAAAATCAAAAAACTTACAACCAACAAAAAAGATCGAAAACAGCTTCGCAGATAACCTTACCAATATGGTTAACACATATAATGAATGCAACTAGTTATTGTTTATTAACGAATTAATTAGATTTTGGCAATTAAAGTTTGTTGATAAAGAAAATACGTCTCACCGCTTTCTTTTGCATGAAAAAGTACGACATGAAATATTATATAAATTACTACATAAATTGAAATACTTGAGACAAAACATTTACTACAGTTTTCGGGATTAACTATCTATCTATCTATCTATCTATATATAT
>NW_026328011.1:13646-15793 GCF_001194135.2 Octopus bimaculoides
TTTTAAAACAATAATAACAGAATCAATAATATAGGCGATTGCAGGCCCCAAAAAAGCGTTAAATAGCTTTTACATATTTCTTTATACGACGGACATAAAGTAAATAATAAATGTAAAGGGAAAATAAAGTATTGTATGGGTTGAAGCGAAATTTGTCACTCAGTGAATTAAAGAGCCAGTATCGAAGGAACCAGAAAGAAACCGTCAACAACAGAAAAACAGAAGACCGTACGGATTGAAGTGAAATTTATGAAGATACTTTTGTCAGTAAATTATGAAATTACTTACATCAATAATTGTGAACTTCTTTCTGTCAGTAATTTGTCATTGTTTGTTTGTAAATAGATATTCAAAACTTAGGTTACAGTGAAAATAATAACATGGAAGTTAAACAATGGCATATGAAAAATGAAAGTGAAAAGAATAACGTGTGGAAAATGAAAGTGAAAACAAGAAATATAGATAGAGAGATATGTTACAGAGATAGAGATAGATAGAGATAGATAGAGAGATATACATAAAGAGATATGTTACGTCACTGACGCTAGACAACCGGAAGTAAATATTTAAAGATCTTTGAAAGACGTGAATAAAAAGCAATATTTTTTATTTTTAATAATTAAAAAAAAAAAATCAAATGAAGACCCTATTATATGTCCGAGATCAGATTATTCATGCATCACAAGTATGGGAGTAATTGGTGAAGCCGTTTTCCCATGAAAAGTGAATACACACATCTCTATTTTATATATTAGATAAGACAGAAAAAAAGATGACATGGTCACAGAACATCTTTGATGACAACGATGAAGATAGTCACTTAGAAACGATTATCCAATCATGTCTGACCTGAGGGTATACATCAAGCTTCAAGATTTTGTGAAAGAAAAGGAAAAGAACAAAGTAACAATTACTTCTTTGTTCAAAAGGCAGTATCCTATATCATTTTGTCTAGTACACATAATTATAGTGAACAAAATACATCAGGAGATATATGTCAGCAGTCACAAATGTAGCAATCTCACTAGACTTGGAGATCATGCGAATGTCAGAGGCACCATTTATTTCCTTCTGTCTAAACTATATAACTGAAGTGGATGGGGTAGGAATAGTAGTTGTAGTAGTTGCTGACTGGGTGTTGAAATTGGGTGTGCCGAACCTTGCAATAAAAATGCACCGTGTGAGAAATAGGTTTCGTAAAGTAAATGCCATATGTTTGAAATGACACTTACATGGGGATTCGTGTAAAAGACGATGTAATAGACAAAAAAACTGAGGCTATAAAAAACAGCACATCCTCTCTCTCTCTCTCTCTCTCTCTCTCTCTCTCTCTCTCTCTCTCTCTCTCTCTGTATAGAATATAGAACACAACGAAGGGAAAACTTAGACGAAAACTGGGCGAAAACACTATCCATTGTAGCGCCACCCTGTTTGCTTATATATATATATATATATATACTATGGTCACCAACTAGTGTAAAATTAATTACAGAACTTGAGGCAATCCAAGGAAGCTACACGAAGAAGATAGCCTCTATGCAGCATATAAACTACTGGGAAAGACTCAAGAGATTGAGACTCTATTCCCTGGAGCGTATGCGGGACATTGAGAGTTATATTAACGCTAGAACAGGGTGCCACTGCATAGTGCCAAAAATTCCAACTTTGCCATCAAAATATAGGACAAGATATTGCAACAGCCTGGGCTTTAAAGGACCACAGCTCTTCAATATCCTCCCGAACGACCTGAGAGAGCTGCATGGGGTAGATGTAGATGTCTTGAAAACGAAACTAGATCTCTGTCAAGAGTTCCAGAAGTTTCGATTGGTATGTGTTTGAGATGTAATGAAGTGAATTTTGATAGTTGTGGATTGCACTTACTTGGTTGTATCGTCCATTAGACTGCTTTTGTTGTTTTTTAATTGTAATTGATATATGATTGAGTAGTTAACGCTCAGGCTCATAATACATTGATATTTGAATTAATTTTTACAATCCAACCGTGCTTTCACACGGAATTTCGTTCATCTTTAAACCATGACCCTGAAGTGACTTATATATAAGGGAACTGTTATTGTGTATGCGTATCAGAAAATGTATATACCGTAAATCCTCGAGTATAGTCCGCCCTTAAGTATAATACGCAG
>NW_026328012.1:0-342 GCF_001194135.2 Octopus bimaculoides
TGTTGAAACGCTAATTTACGAGGCATAATCAAAAATTTACTAGATATTAAGCATTGTCAGCGTGGAAGCAGACATTCGAGTCAGTTAAATGCTGAGTACTTACATACATACACGCAAACACACATAAATACAAATACATATAAAAGTGTATTTTGTGTATGCATGTATGTATGTATGCGTGCGTGTACTTCTCTATCTATCTCTGTGTCTCTCTCGCACACTCTCTCTCTTTAGACTTTTTGCGGTGAAATCTCTTGCTATATTGGTAACGATTACATGTTTTTCTCATCATCAACACATTGTGGAGATTTCATCATATGAACAAATATATATATATATATA
>NW_026328012.1:352-624 GCF_001194135.2 Octopus bimaculoides
GGCAGCGCTAAGTCGTGATGTGTATAAATACAAGGACGTTGAAATATGCTTGTTGCATATTCGAACACGTAAGAAAGCTATTCACTGTTTTGTCACGGAAAAAATTTCTGGTAATTTTCTCCGTGACAAAACACAGTCAATGGCTTTCTTACAGGTTCGAATATGCTTAAAACATACTTAAACTAGTAACAACCATATATATTTATACATACAATTGCAGCGTTGAATGTGTTTATAAGCCATTTAAAAACACACAAAAACCGTTAGATTCA
>NW_026328013.1:0-217 GCF_001194135.2 Octopus bimaculoides
GTGTTTCTGTGTATGTATGCATACAGATTTATATGTATACGTCTATATAAATATATATGTATGTATGTATGCTCATGTATGTATCTATGTATGTATATATGTATATATCTATGTATGTCTACATATACTCTGTATACATATACTGTATGCATGTGTCTCCTAATACGCACACACATACACTCACTCTCACAGACGCATACACACACACACACACACA
>NW_026328014.1:0-324 GCF_001194135.2 Octopus bimaculoides
AAAAAACAAGAAACAAACAAACGAAAAAGAAGATAGTTGATCGGTCGAACAGCGAGAACGTTCGATCAGCTACTCTATAGTATTAGTTTCGGTTCTTTGCGTTCTGAGTTCAAATCCCAGCATAGCTCACTTGATTGGTAAATGTCATTCATCGCCCAGTTTAACACCCTCACTGGCACCTTGAGTATCTTTAGTTGCGTTCACTCTCGTACAAGTGTTCGAACCAAGTCTCCTTGCTTACAAACGATCATTGTGAACAATAACGTTTCTCGTATATTCCATTTTCTATCTCTATCATTTGTTATATACTCGACGAACACTGAG
>NW_026328015.1:0-400 GCF_001194135.2 Octopus bimaculoides
CATACCTAGCTACCTACATACATATGTGCGTACATATATACGTACATGCATACATACAGACATACATACATACATACCTGCGTGGATATTGTATAAGGATGTGTGTTTACGTGGCAACGTGTGCAGTAATTATTATTCTAATAGCCAGGCGTCTGGATAGAAGTACTTAGGATGAGATACATCGACACTGGCGCTAATTAATTAGAAAATCTTGTCTCATATTAATCTACACCGACCAATTCCACCCATTTCTACGGTCTCTCAACTCACCTCCGGTCACAAAGCTGTATAACTCGCAACATAAGCAATGCTGACAAGTATTGCTAACAATATAGACTAAAACAACAACAAGTAGTAGTAGTAGTAGTAGTACTATTATTACTACTACTACTACTACTAC
>NW_026328015.1:410-618 GCF_001194135.2 Octopus bimaculoides
GTAGTAGTAGTAGTAGTAGTACTATTATTACTACTACTACTACTACTACTGATGGTGATGATGATAATAATAATGATAATAATAAGTAGATTCCCAATGTAGATTATGCAGATCAAAAGAGGAAAGCGTTACTCATGTAGTAAGTGAATGTAGCATGGTGGCACAGAAAGAATACGAGAGAAGACATGACAATCTAGGGAGAGTAATC
>NW_026328015.1:628-747 GCF_001194135.2 Octopus bimaculoides
ACGAGAGAAGACATGACAATCTAGGGAGAGTAATCCACTGGGAGTTATGTCGAAAAGCTAAGATTTGACCATACTGATAAATGGTATGAACAGGAACCTAGTAAAGTACTAGAAAGTAA
>NW_026328015.1:757-982 GCF_001194135.2 Octopus bimaculoides
AAATGGTATGAACAGGAACCTAGTAAAGTACTAGAAAGTAAGAAATATAAGATGTTGTGGGACATTCAAACTGACAGAGTAATAGAAGCTAAAAGGCCTGGTTTGGTAGTTGTAAAGAGAATAGAAAGTGCCAAATAATTGACTTTACAGTCCCAAACGATGAAAAAATCAACATGAAAGGTATAGAAAAAACAGTAAAGTACCAGGACCTAGCCACTGAAGTAC
>NW_026328016.1:0-304 GCF_001194135.2 Octopus bimaculoides
GGTGTATTCATGGATGGAAGACGATAATTATCTGTAACTTGTGCAGGTGTCGTCACGAAAATCTCCACGGTAATTTGGATATAAAGATTGCCTTATATATATATAAATATTTGTGCATGTGTGTGTGTCTGTGTGTGTCTGTGTCTGCTTGTATATGATGCATATATATAGATATAAATGAATAACACTTTCACACAAATATTCTATTATCTTTGCTTGCAACAGCGCTAACAAAATAAAGGAAGCTTACTTGGGTGAGTTTAATTTCTATTGTTGAAATTTATTCTGGTATGAAATTTCAAAT
>NW_026328017.1:0-5130 GCF_001194135.2 Octopus bimaculoides
GTGGAGCGTACCTAACATCACCACCATCTGGCTCTTGTATGCCTTTAGCAGATTTTCCCTTTGCTGCAAGCATTCAAATCAGGATATCACAGTAGCATCCGGTTTGAGGATAATATAGCCTCTCGATACTCTACTTCCGGCTTCATTTCCCTTGCTTAAGGCCACTGATTATATGAAGGTGATAACAACGCACTTATTAGACTGACAGATAGATTTATAACGTTTTGCGCTGTATGTCCCAACTCTCTACGAACTGGGATCAAATCCATAGCATTTCTCCAAATTCGGGCCTCGATAAAGTACCAGTGCAGTATTGGAGCATTTATTTCCCCTCACTCCTATCTCTCTCTCCTTTCCGGAATCATCAAAACTAAAGGAGCCAAAGAATATGTTCACATCGCGGCACCACTAATCTTTTCACTGCCACTTAGTGGACTCACTAAGAAAGAGAACATAAAAGCCCACTGTGCCAAAGGCAAGCGTTTCTCAGAGAAGACCCGTCACTAGACGCCACAATAGTCTCAGTGCTCGAGCTACAGGTCTCTGGAATCTTCAACTTCCTTCTGTTATTGTGATGTTTTTTGACCCCAGGTCAGTCCTGATCGAATATTGTATTTCAACTGTGTTATTCCATCTTTTTTTAAAGATATCCAATGCGTTCTTTTCTTACTTTAAGATTATATGAACTGATTTATGTATGTATGTATGTATGTATGTATGTATGCATGCATGCATAGATATCTCTAATGCACAGAATGAATACCTAGGTACTCCCTCGTTAGCTCTATATTGGTTTCTTTTTACGTGTCATAAAGTCAGCGACACACTGCATGAATGGGTTACTAGCCTTAGTTTAGAAAAACCCTTAATGTGTGTGTGTGTGTGTGTGTGTGTGTGTGTGTACATACATACATATATACATATATACATCCGGTGAGAGGATAAAAGTTTGAAAATGGTTTCTATTCACGCCGTACTTCCCATTAACATCCTAAATGAAAATAGGCTTTGATCCTTAGAAAAACCTGTTTCCCATGTGTATGATATCAGAGAAAGTAATATTTCGACGGGTTCGGAAGGGTCAGTACACATCTACACTCTTGCATACAGACACACAATTTTAAGAGCACTTTAAGTCACTGTAGTATTACTACGCATGTGTTTATCATTAATGATAAACATAGATATATATAGATGACTTGAGTGTATATGCATATGTATGATGATAAACACACACACATATATATACAAACACACACACATAGGTGAGTATGTGTGTATATATATGCATAAATGCATATCTATGTATGTATAAGGAAGTGATGATATCAGCTTACGGATTAATTTTATTTTGAAATGGATGTATTCGTGTGAGTGTCTAGATATGTATGTATGCATATATATATGTATGCATATATATGTATGTATATATATATGTATGTATGCATATATGTATGTATGCATATATATATGTATGCATATATATATGTATGTATATATATATGTATGTATATATATATATATATATATATATATATATATATATATATATATATATATATACACACACACAAACAAATATAAGAGTGTATAAGTATTTATACACAGAGATGACCCTTGACAGGACGCCTTGCATGCTAGAAAGGGCAGCCAAACCGAAACCACGAAAAATAGTAATTCCGAGGAGAATGAAAACAAAAATTATTTATAGTCAGCACCAAACTCGAGTTTCTGTATTAATGAACAAATAAATTGATTTATCATCCGTACTTCGTCAGTGGGATCGCTAAGACAATGCATAATTATGCAACTAATACGTACCGAAATCACACGTGCTTGCTGCATACTTATAGATGATGTTTTCAAATCAACTGCGCAAGCGCAGTCACGTAGTCAGCAGTAAAATAATAAAATTAGTTTCTACTCTATGTACAAGGCCCGAAATTTTGGGGGAGGGGACTAGTCGATTAGATCGACGCCAGTTCGCAACTGGTACTTAATTTATCGACCTCGAAAGGATGAAAGGCAAAATCGACATCGGTGGAATTTGAACGAAATATCGCTAAGCATTTCGCCCGGCGTGCTAACGTTTCTGCCAGCTCGATGCCTTACTAAATAAAAAAAATTAAGACAATGTACCAAAAGGCTTTGAAACCATGAAAATTTTACTGTGAAAATGATAAGGGTAGAAAATTTAGAAAAATCTTCATACCTTGTGGCCAGCATGCGTAAAATCCACTCGAAGGGCTTCTATGCAGTTTCCCTCCCCTCAATTTCACACACAAGATATGGACTGAAGTTAGGGCATGGAAAATAGCATTAGCTTCAACATGCTACGCAGTAACTCCGAACCCGAGACCTTGTGGTTGCTAAGTGAACTTTCTTACCTACAGTGTGTGTGTGTGTGTGTGTGTGTGTGTGCGCGTGTGTAAATAAGAAAGGCAACATAATACAAGTACAAATACTTCACATATAGTTAAACAATATTCAAGACCAAAACCAAGAAAACGGTTACTCTTCTAGTTGGATATCTTCGACTACTACCTTTCGATAACTAAACATATCTTTGTTGATGTTATCATCTTTGCTAAGCATTTCATGCATTTGAACTCACTTGAAACGGAAGCTATTCTATAAACAAAAATTCTCTCTTTTTTTTATAATAATTTTAAATGGATAAAACAGTCTTTTGTTATTACCATGGGATATAAACATTCTGTGTTGGCAAGAGTTTTAGATAGCATCTATATCATACACGCATTAAAATTAAATTCCTGTTACTTTAGAACAGTCTTTCGCAAGTCGAAGTTCTACTTCTCTCAAAAAACTATGAAACCAAAATCTAATGATTCGTTTTAGATAAAAATCAACATTCACGCCCTTTGTAATGATTTAAGTTTTAAAATAACATTTGAGCAACGCCTTAAAATAGGGAAATTTCTAGAGGCAACTGGTAGAATCATTTTATTTTTTCATCTTATAAGCACATCATTCTGTTTCATCTAAATATAAATATGCCATACAAACTAGAAACACTGTAATTGTGTCTTCTCTCTCACACACTTTTCTCCTTACTCGTGTATTTCGCTAAGCACGTATGTACTATCATCTCTTCGTGTGTCTTTGTCCCGTAACCTTTATAACTATGCTTTTTCGTTGAAAAGATTTTGTGTGTGTGTGTGTGTGTGTGTGTGTAAAGACAGAGAAAGAGAGAGAGGAAGGCACGAGTACGATGAGCGACATTTTGGGTACGACATCGACCAACGGAGCAGCAACGGACTGCGAGCTACCGTAGTGTGCCGGCGAGCGGAGACCGTTGCAGGAACGAGGCTGAAGACACGATAACGACGTCTTCAGGACGGAAATGCAGTCCCAGCGGCGGTGGACGATGAGGCCACATCTATGGCAGCAAGGCGGGGGCGAGGAGTCCGAGCATGCGAAACGACGAACGAATGGAGCTACTGCTGTCAACGACTCGTACGACGGCGCGGAGCAGGTGAGCACAAACGAACGAGCAAGCGCGTTCGAGTGTGTGCGCTTATCTAGTATATATAAATCGCAGTATGTATGTATATAATGACAAACGCGTACATTTCCACAATTCTCAACCGATTGACACCAAACTTTACACACACATTACTTATGTCCCAAGGATGGTCATGCACTATAACATTTTACCCAGTGCTCCTGCGTAAATGGACGTAAATGGACATACTTTTTTGTATGTAGGGTTTTCCATACGTTTTAATCTTTTTTTATAAAAGTGAAAGGATTTCGTCTATTTATTTCCACTGTCCACCTATATAAATCACAGCATGTGTGTGTATAATGACTAACGCAAACATTTCCACAATTCTCAACCGATTTTCACCAAACTTTACACACACACTACTTATGTTCCAACAATGGTCATGCACTATAACATTTTGCCCAGAACTCTCACGTAATTAGACGTAAATGGACATAGGTTTTATTTTTGTTTTAAGGGTCTTCCATACTTTTTAAATCTTTTTATAAAAGTGAAAGGATTTTGTCTATTTCTTTTCGCTGTCCACCTACGATGGTGATTCAATTCACTAGGAACAATACGCGATGAATATCCAATACCAAATTATCTTAATCTACATATTTAAACTGCATTAAACTTTCGCAAGTTTACCTTTACCTATTCTGAATTACTTGAAAGGTGATGTTTCCTTCCTTCTCTTCTATCTGTTAAACCTTTGTTTACCTTTCATACTGTTGTTTCATTTTAAGGATACTTATTTTACCTATCCGTTATATTTTGACAGTTGTCCATTGTTTCAAACACGTTTTAGTATTGTCGCTCTAGCCCTTTTTAAACAATCCCATAAGATCCGTCCCAAAGAATCAACCTTTAAATAAGAGTTTTGCTTCCACTAGCGAAAGCTATACGTATCTTTCAGAAAGCTCCCTACCAATGTAACTTTATGCGGCATTCGCTTTTAGGTTATGCGCATGCTATGTGGGAAGACAGAATAAAGGGGCTTTTGTTAGCTTGTCTCTCCGATAAGCTTTGCTGTTGAATAAAAGAAACTCGCAGAGGGGAAGTTTCAACCTCTTCCTTCAATTTCTTTACACCATTTATGTGGCTGTTTCTGACAAGAAATTTCGCTTTCATATAAAACAACTATATTTTGTAGTCATTATCCGTAATCTACTCCCAAAACACTTCAGTAGCTCTATTTTGCATCGCTTGCAAACTTATATGTTCTGTGATCATTAAAGTGCAACGACCTCCACAGTAACCAGCCTTCAATTTCATTTTCCGTTCCACGATTAATCGGAAACATAGACTGCCGTGCTACTCATAAACCTTCAAGGTAGTTCCATTATTCATGCATGCACAGTTTGCTAGCATAGTCGAATTTACTACTGGAATATCGTATTGATAAAGGAAATTGAGTATTTATCACTCATAATCCAGAAACGCGTCTACGATTAATCTTCGGAATGGTTAGTTTTCATTGTTTTTTCTTCATCTTTTTGCCTTTGTGAGTTACAAGTAATGCTATCTGTTGGAGTCTCAGCTTTTTTAGCTGCTATTTCTGAACTTCGGTATGTGGTGAAGCAAATATTTGCTGATCCCTAAATTATGTTTATATATAT
>NW_026328017.1:5225-9942 GCF_001194135.2 Octopus bimaculoides
TATATATATATATATATATATATATATATGCATATATACATACATATATGTACATACTTACATATATATGCATATACATATGCATATAGGGGTACAGGACGTCGTAAAACGTAG
Source organism: Octopus bimaculoides (assembly GCF_001194135.2). NCBI lineage: Eukaryota > Metazoa > Mollusca > Cephalopoda > Octopoda > Octopodidae > Octopus > Octopus bimaculoides. The sequence goes on from NW_026328017.1 coordinate 5,340, forward strand.
ACGACATGAAATACTTTTGGGCGAACAACGAAAGAAACAAATGAAAAACAAGACAAGTAGCATAAAGAGCGACCCTTCATCAGTTGTCGGCTGTTTTATCTACTCCACATTTCGGTCGTAATTGCTCGAAATGTGGAGTAGATAAAACAGCCAACAACTGATGAAGGGTCGTTCTTTATGTTACTTGTCTTGTTTTCCATTTGTTTATTTCGCTGATCGCAAAAGAAGTTTGTATTTCATGTTTATGTATTTCGTATTTCATATTGTTTACGTTTTACGACGAACTGTACCCATATATATATATATATATATATATATAAAGAAATGTTCAATACTGTCTTGAATGTTTTACTGCTACTCTAATTTACCTGACTATGACTTCTTTAAACATGATTACTAGTTATATGCTTAAGCAAGTTGTGGAAGTATATTGGCTGACTTGTTGGCAGGGTTAATGGAAATTAGATCGAAAAACCTATGCCCCCACCTGCAAGCCATTATACCAGGATGCACTCAAGCATATCTCCTTTTCAATCCATTTTCATCGAACTAAAAAAATCGATTATGTATGAGTCGGTTGTATTATATTCTCTTTCTTCCAACATTTCACTTTTTCAACAAATAGCTTTAATCCATTTCTATTAATTATCTTTTATCTTTTATTTCTGTCATTCATTAGACTGCGGTCTTGCTGGGTCACTGCCTTGAAGAATTTTTAGCTGAAAGAATCGACCCCAGTATTTTTCTTTTTAAGCCTGGTATTTATTCTATTGGCCACTGTTGCGAACCGCCAAATTACGGGGACCTAAACACATCAACATCGGTTGTCAAGCGGTGACAAGCGACATACGCGCGCACACACACACACACACACACACACACACACACACACACACACACACAGATATATATATATATATATATATATATATAAAAAAAATTTTCTCCGTGTTTTTCTCCTTGTCTCCGTATTCTTTCTGTTGAAGAGCGTAGCTCGAAACGTCAAAGACTTTCCGTATTCCCGAGCGTCATACTAATATATACTTTTGTTATTTACACCACCTGTCCTCGTCTGTTGTTATTTTTTGTATATTCTCCCATATATATATATATATATATATGTATATATATATATATATATAACAAAAATACGCATAAAGTTAATCACATAGACATATACAACTGGTTTCTTTCAGTTTCCGTCTATCAAATTCACTGACAAGACTTTGGTAGGCCCGAGGTTATAGCAGAAGACACCTGCCCAAGGCGCCACGCGGTGGGACTGAACCGAGAACATGTGTTTGGGAATCAAGCTTCTTGCCGCACAGCCATGCCTGCGCTCATAAATTGTTTATTTTTATCTAATTCTTTAGTTTTACTTACTTTTTATCATTTTTATAATTGTTTTATTTTAATTTTCTTTTTTGTTTGTTTTCTCATGTTTTTTACTTAAATCTTTTTTGTTTTTTGCGGATTTTTTTTGTTTATTTTTTTTCCTCAACTTTAATCTCTTGTCGGAATAGTTATTTTATTTTATATAACTCAACTTTTTTTTCATCTTAACGTATCTTCGAATGCTTCTGCTGGAATTTTTCTTTAATCACTTTCGACATTTTCACATTCTTCCTACTAATATTTCTTTTCAAAGTCTTAAACTAATGTTCTTTACATTGACTTCAACATTTGATCAATTCAAACATAAAACTCATATTTTAATCATATTAATAAATGTTGGGGGGGTTGATTCATATTTATCTCCCTTCCGTTACACATCTTTTTTTTTTCTAAACTATTTTGGTATACCCTTATCTCTTTATGTGCTTTAAGCAAGTTATTAATTTGAAACATCACTTTTAAGCCATACATCTTTCTACCCAAATAATACACTTTAGATTTACTATCTCCACAATGAGAATTTCATCTCATTCTTTTTTATTTTAACTTTACTCTCATTTTTTTATTTTTTTAATGTTTCTTTTCCATATATAACGGTTATATTGTCTCATTTATCTGTTACAATATACCTTTCAACTCTTATCTTGTATGAACGTCTTAAAAATAGACCCCTCTTAGCTTTTTTCTTTCCAATATAACAAGTAATTCTTCGGTTTCGTAACCACACACTCACATATATATATATATATATTTAAATTTGTTTATAAAGACCCTTTTCTCCTTAGAAGAGAATTCTGTTTTGCAACTATCGATTATTCGTCTTCCAATGTCGTGTTATTCTTTTATCTGTTTCAGCCATTTGACTGCGGCGATGCTGGAGTACCGCCTTTAGTGAATCGAATCGACCCCAGGACTTATTCTTTGTGACTTTGTAAGCGTAGTACTTATTCTATCGATTTTCTTTTGCCGAACCGCTAAGTTACGGGGACGTAAACACATCAACATTGGTTGTCAAGCGATGGGGGGGGGGATACAGACACACAAATACACACACACATACACACATACACACACACGCGCACATATATACATATATATATATATATATATATATATATACACACACACATACGACGGGCTTCTTTCAGTTTCTCACAAGGCTTTGGTTGGCCCGAGGCTATAGTAGAAGACACTTGCCCAATGTGCCACACAGTGGGACTGAACCAGGGACCTTGTGGTTGGTAAGCAAGCTACTTACCACACAGTCACTCCTGCGCCTATGAGCCACTCCTGTGCCTGCTAAAATTTCTGTTTGTTCTTTTACATGTTTCAGTCATTGGACTGCGGTCATGCTGGGGCACTGGCTTGAAGAGTTAAGTCAAACAGATCGGCCCCAGTACTTATCTTAAGTCACCGACATATTTCATCGGTCTCATATGCCAAGTCATTAATTCACAGGGGATAAACAAACCAACGCCGGTTATCAAGTGACAGTGTGTGTCGGGGTACGAACACAAACACAAAGACACGGCTGTGTGGTAAGAAGCTCGCTTCCCAATCATATGGTTCCAAATCAAGTTCCATCGCGTGACACCTTCAGAAGATGTCTTCTGCTAAAGGCTCGAGCCTATCAAAGCCTTGTGACTAGATTTGGAAACTGAAAGAAGCCTGTTGTGTGTGTGTGTGTGTGTGTGTGTGTGTGTGTGTGTGTGTGTGTGTGTGTGTGCGTGCGTGCGTGCGTGCGTTTGTTTCCCACCACTGCTTGACAACCGGCGTTGGTATGTTTATGTCCCCCTTACTTAGTGGTTCGTTTATGTTCATTTATGTTCGTTTATGTCCCCGTTACTTAGCGGTTCGTTTACTTAGCAATATGTTTATGTTCCCCGTTACTTAGCGGTCTGATAAAATAAGAAACAGGCTTTAAAAAATAAGAACTGGGATCGATTCATTCGACCAAAAATTCTTCAAGGCAATGCCCCAGCGTGGCCTGCCTGAAACAAGTAAAAGAAAGAAAAAACATATATATGAATGGTTTACCACACAGTTTCCGTCTCCCATATTACTTCACAGGACATTGGTTCACCCGTTGTTATGATACAAGACACTTGCCTAGTGCCGTATAGAATGATTGAACCCGAAATCTAATGGCTGCAGAGTGAGCTACTTAACCACGCAGCCATGCCTAACTTTCTGTCCTTTCGCTACTAAATTTGAAATTTCTTCAAAATCAAGCTTTCGACATTTTTTCCCTTCTTAGGTCGAATGATTACTTAAAGTAATCATTCGACTAACAAGGGGAAAAAAGTCCTGAGAATAAGTCTTAAACTATCCCCATTGTAGCTAATAACCCGCCATTTTACTTTTCATACAATACCATCAGATTCGTCGATTATGCCTTAATATATTTCCAGTTCTCATTTTCAAACTGAATTTCCTTTTACCTGGTCATTTTCTCTGCTTATTTAGGGTTTATTAAAATGTACCTAAGTTCTATCTGTTGTATAATTTTGGAGCTATGATCACCAATATATATTTTAAATTTCTTCACTTTCTTATAAACATTTACATAAGTTGACTTTTATAACCTTGGAATACTTTTATATACAATTACATATTTAAATATTGCTTCTATTATTAATTGTGTTTATGTATTTTTATTTAAGATTTATCTCCATTGTTTTCTCCCTAAATATATACACACAATTTATTGTATTGCTTCTCCTCATATTGTTTGCTCTGTACATTCTATATTTATTTAAATACAGTATTCTGTGTGTGTACATAAGCGTCTGTAGGCCTAAGTCTTATATGTTTATTTCCGTATTCACACACACACACACACACACACACACAAACATATTTGCGTGTGTGAGTGTGTGTGTAATTAGAGAAAGAAAGAGGGTTTGTTTGTTACATATATATTTATACGTTTCAATAGCAATATCAGAATAATATATATAAACCTGGCGGGTGTTTGTGTCTTTATCTATCAATTGTTTTGTAGAAATTGTATGAATTGACATTTTTGTATGCTAATTCTCATAGCTATTGATATAATCTGTTAATATTGCCTATAGAGGTATGTTGAGATAAATATATTCAATATATACTTATGTTTATAAACGTAAATTGTTCATTACTTGTATTTGTAGGTTAACAGTCTTGTATACTCTATAATATATTATAGATGTGTGTGTGTGTGTGTGTA
>NW_026328018.1:0-621 GCF_001194135.2 Octopus bimaculoides
GGGAGAGAGAGAGAGAGAGATGCATGTATATATATTCTTTTATTCTTACTTATACTTACTTCAGTCATTTGACTGTGACCATGCTGGAGCACCGTTTGTTTAGTCGAAGAAATCGTCCCCTGGACTTATTCTTTGTAAGCCTGGTTGTTCTATTGCTCTCTTTGCCGAACTGTTAAGTTATATATATATATATATATATATTTCTGTGATAGTTAGAGGTTGGGAAACCAACCAACTAGGGGATAGTACCTATCCAATACACTGCTGGTAGTGTACCCAATTATTCATACCCAAATGCTGGTTATTGCGGTGGCAATCTCGCAAGTGAGTGTCATATATGGGCGGGGGTAAAAAGTGGTTTATCCTTAATTTATACGGCAAATAAGAAAATGGAGAGGATACAAAACGACATACATCATCCATTGTATCTGTTTATTCCAAAGCATTAGAAAGTATTAGAAGAAAGCATACACATGTAGTAACTGTGTTACACACATAGTGTGTGTTACACGCACATAGTATTGATATTACAGAAAAGAACAAAAGATCAGTTCCTTACGGCCGTTTCTGTCAAGTGGCAACGAAATCCTCCATGCCATCTCCATCTCTTCAGTGTTCTGT
>NW_026328019.1:0-322 GCF_001194135.2 Octopus bimaculoides
TCTGTACCTGGCTTTCGTTGACATGGAGAAAGACTTTGACAGGGTCCCCCAATCCCTCATCTGGTGGTCAATGAGGAAACTAGAGATAGAAGAATGGTTAGTGAGAGCTGTGTGAGCCATGTACAGAGACGCTGTCAGTAAGGTGAGGGTTGGCAATGAGTACAGTCAAGAATTCCGGGTAGAGGTAGGAGTCCACGAAGGGTCTGTACTCAGCCCCCTCCTATCTATCATAGTCCTCCAGGCTATAACAGAGGAATTCAACACAGGATGCCCCTGGGAGCTCCTCTATGCTGATGACCTTGCACTAATTGCTGAGTCACTA
>NW_026328019.1:332-754 GCF_001194135.2 Octopus bimaculoides
GATGACCTTGCACTAATTGCTGAGTCACTATCAGAACTAGGCAAGTTTCAGGTGTGGAAGCAAGGACTAGAATCAAAGGGCCTTAGAATCAACCTAGTTAAAACCAAAGCCCTAATAGGTAGATGGCCCTGTTTGATCTGTAGAAAAGGCGTAGGTAGAAACTCTATCAGATGCACCTAGTGCAAGCTATGGACACATAAGAGGTGCAGCAATATCAAAGGAAGGTTAACTAGGAAGTTAGTTTTTGTATTTAGCAGATGTTCAGGACCTATAAACACTGTAAATGTGCAGAAAACAACTTCTGCCACATTCCAGGGAGAAAAACTAGAAGTGATTGATAACTTCCGATATCTAGGTGACCAAGTTAGTAGTGGGGGGAGGGTGTGCTGAAAGTGTAGCTGCTAGAATAAGAATAGCCTGGG
>NW_026328020.1:0-216 GCF_001194135.2 Octopus bimaculoides
GGTAGGTAGGTAGGTAGGTAGGTAGGTATACCCGCGCACACAGACAGTTTGAAGAATTACAGAATATATAATGTTAACAAAAAGCCATCACAGCAAACATATTTCTAACAAAAGAGGCTCATATATTTTCATTAATTTATTTGATTAAATGTACTAATTGCGCTTAAGTGTTATATACATATGTGTGTATATATATATCTATCTATCTATATATAT
>NW_026328021.1:0-144 GCF_001194135.2 Octopus bimaculoides
TATGTATTTATGTAGATATCGATATGTATCTATATGTATGTATGAATATGTATATGCATGTATATGTACATATGTATGTATATGTGGATATGTATATATGTATATATGTATGTATAATTTTTATATTTATAAATGTCTAGGAAT
>NW_026328021.1:190-311 GCF_001194135.2 Octopus bimaculoides
AAACCCATATATAATGCATATATATATATATCAATATATATGTACACACATACATGAATATATATACATGCTTGTTAGTGTGTATGGATGTTTGTATGCTTATGGCTGTTTATATGCATTT
>NW_026328022.1:0-223 GCF_001194135.2 Octopus bimaculoides
CCCTGGGAGCTCCTCTATGCTGATGACTTTGCACTAATTGCTGAGTCACTTTCAGAACTAGAGGAGGAGTTTCAGGTGTGGAAGCAAGGACTAGAGTCGAAGGGCCTTAGAGTCAACCTAGCTAAAACCAAAGTAAGAAGGTAGACAACACACAAACCCCTTCAGGTAGATGTCCCTGCTCGATCTGTAGCAAAGGCGTAGGTAGAAACTCTATAAGATGCAC
>NW_026328023.1:0-211 GCF_001194135.2 Octopus bimaculoides
TGATGATGATGATGATGATGATGACTATGATGATGATGATAATGATGACGATCACGAAGACGATCTTTTCTGATGATAGTAACATGATACAGACTGTAAGCAACTAAAATACTTAGATCACAGAAAGCAAGAGAGAACGAGAGAAGAAAAACGCAGAAAGAGAGAAAGCGGTATTGAGAGAAACATAGAGTGGAGAGAGAGAGAGAGAGAG
>NW_026328024.1:0-586 GCF_001194135.2 Octopus bimaculoides
CATCATCATCACCATTATTATTATTATTATTATTATTATTATTATTACTACCATTGAGTATTTAATCAGTCTTGAAAAGATTAAAAGATTAAAAAAAAAAGAACAGATGCCAGTGTGCAAAAGATCTGCTCTGAAGACATACATTCCCTGGGTTCCAATTCTGCATTTTTGTCTATGGAATGGATCAACGTCTTCCATCATTTATTTATTATAATTTTTTTTTTATTTACTAATGAATGAAGCATGTACAAACACTAACAACAGCACCATCATCATCATCATCATCACACTCATCATCATCATCGTCGTCGTCGTCGTCGCCGTCATCATTGTGAAGAGTACGGTCATATAGTCGGATCAATTCCAATCAATTATATACATATATCGTTAACCGTACAATATATGTAACCTTGTGCCAGTGGAAGGAATCAATATATGCCCTCTATTATGTGACAGGCATATATTAAACGCTTCATACAAACAGAAAAATTCATTTCTTCAATATATGTTTGTTCTATCAGCTTCCTTTTGCTTCGGTCTTACCGAATATTTTGTATTATTTTGTTATTATTTTTGAGGCTTATTT
>NW_026328025.1:0-276 GCF_001194135.2 Octopus bimaculoides
CAAAACCTCACAAAAATACACACATATACACATAGACAAGCACATACACATTCATTCTCACTGACATAACTGCACACATGCGCATGCACATAAATATAGAGATACACACCTATAAACACAGGCACACGTTCACAAACGCATACACAGATACACACAAACATACATACATATGCATATAAACACACATGCACACAGATACCTAACTCATAGACATATCTACGCACTTCCACAACTATGAACACACACATACACAGATGCACCCTCCACACACACCCA
>NW_026328026.1:0-353 GCF_001194135.2 Octopus bimaculoides
ATTATTATTATTATTATTATTATTATTATTATTATTATTAATATTATACATAAGTACAGACAACATGAGTACATGGATGAGTACAAACATGTACTCAGATAGATGATTATGCACATGTTTGAAGGCAAATCGTGATAAATTATATGCATACATTAATTTATACCCATAGACATAAATATATATATACATAAAAACAGATATGTATACATACGTTCAAAAAGCATACACCCAGATATACGTATGTACATATACTCATAATACATAACATATAGCATGTAAACACCTCTTCATACATACATGCATACACACATAGATAGATAGATAGATAGATAGATAGATAGATACATACATAC
>NW_026328027.1:0-312 GCF_001194135.2 Octopus bimaculoides
ACCACACAGCCACTCCTGCGCCTTTATAAAAAAGAGATTTATAAAAAAGAGATTTATTTTTATTTTGTCACGTCATGATTAAGAAAATTAAGAGATCCTGTATATATCAAGGGCTTTCAATATCCATTCACGGGGAAAACTGTTGAAAGTCTTTCAGTAATAAATCAACGCAGTACTTTAGTTTTATACTTTGTACTACAATTTTCTAGTCAACTTTGTCTTTCATCCTTTTGGGGTCAATGAAATAAAGTACTAGTCAAGTACTTGTATCAAAGGTGTTGATAATAATAATAATAATAATAATAATAATAA
>NW_026328028.1:0-421 GCF_001194135.2 Octopus bimaculoides
AAAAAAAAAAAACAACAACCATATTTGCTGTTTTACATGTTTACCATTCTATTTGGAGACACTCAACTTATACTTAATGTAAAGTTTTAATTTATCTTAAATTTATATATTCTATTATAATGAAACTGTGTGCAGTTACTTTATTGCTTTTAATTTCTTGCTTAGTCTATGAATGCCCACGTAGTGTATGATACAAAGTCTCATTTATGTATCTGTTATTCCATAGTATTATTTATTCTATAAACGGTGATAAAGGATATTAAGGTGATTAAATTGTACACGATAACATGTAGAGATTAGAGAAAGACAAGTCATCATAGATAAAACAACTGTGGGATATTGCACACATGCATGAACGAGATTAAGAAATATGTTATCTACTGATAATATACTTGCAGTAATTTGGAATAGTTCATTGATA
>NW_026328029.1:0-571 GCF_001194135.2 Octopus bimaculoides
TCTCTCTCTCTCATACAATTTTTACAGGAACGCCGATTGAGTTTATTCCATCTAAAATAAAGACGAGACTCTAAAAGACGAGACGGTCTTAGCTTGACTATCTTTCATCATAAATATGCCCGATCCTGATTTATTCCAGACTAAACAAACAACAGTGATTCTACACAAAACGAATATCGTATGCTGTATAGTCTATCCATCCATCTTCTCCACCTACGATTCCCGTAACGGTCATTGAGGTAGAATTTTCAAACATCTCCTCCATAGGATCCTACCATTACACTCTCTGGCTGGATTCTCAAGTGTGACAAACCGAGACAACGGACATTATCCAACCATTTCATTCATGGTCTATCCAGTTGGTCTCCTGTCGTTTGATTCGGCTTCAAGAATCCGTCTTTCGATTCTTTCTTGCGATATTCTAATCGCAAGTCCGTAGTTCTGAAACTGAGTAAGCTGTGTTCCTTTTTCGGCCAGTCTACTACACTCACTCAAAAAATGTGAGATTGTTCCTTTTTACTGCCACGCATTCTACAAAAGGGAGATATATATACATACGCGCGCGCGCGCG
>NW_026328030.1:0-495 GCF_001194135.2 Octopus bimaculoides
GTTAAGCTCCAGGTCTGGTAATTATGCGAATAAGGAGTCCAATGCAGGTCATATATCAGCATGTGTATATATAAAAACAAATTGAGAATGAGATAAAAAATATATATATATAGATAGATAGATAGATAGATAGATAGATAGATAGATAGATAGATAGATAGATAGATAGATAGATAAGATTGTTTGTTACGGCCGGTCAGAAAGTGACCATTGTTTTGTCCCTATAAGGCGTTTAGCTAGGCAGCACGTCAGGCACCTCATCAAAGGAAATTCATGTTGGGAACTTGTAATTTCCTGTATACCGACTCGGAAAATTCTACCAATACTACCATCTTCAGACGTCTTCGGCAGAGGTTGTGGATATAGGTGGAAGTGGTTTAAGTGAAATAACTCCACATCGTTCAATGTTCTGCCATTAGAGTATCCTAGTGATGTTTTGTTTAAAAAAATAACTGATAATGAAGTTTTCCTCCCTCTAATTTAAGAGAGGTTACG
>NW_026328031.1:0-213 GCF_001194135.2 Octopus bimaculoides
TGTATGTACATGTGGGTATGTACGTATGGATTAGTATGTTTTGACTTAAAGACGTGTACAAATATATACGCCAAGGACTGTGCTTCTTCGAACCCACAAAAGTTAACAAGTGAGACAGAGACAGACAGAAACAAGAAAAATGCCGCTATTACTTGAATTCTACACAAACATGTCTTTAAAAAGACTTTTCTTTTAAATTTACCAAAATTTAAT
>NW_026328032.1:0-436 GCF_001194135.2 Octopus bimaculoides
TGGCCACAGTCAAATGACTGAAACAAGTAAAAGAGTAAAAAAGAGTATATTGAAATTTCGAAGCATGATTAATTCTAAACAATATGAATAAATAAGCTGTGAATTTGATAGAGTAATCCGAATGCTAAAGGGTTAAATTAAAACCTTATTATTTTAAAAACAACACTGTACACATTGGATTATAAGGAGATGGTCATATTTGGAATGCTTTTGCTCAATCAGAGATGACTGATTAAACAAGAACAGCAGCAACAACAACAACAACAACAACATATATAATGTGGTTGGTTAGATGGTTGATTGCAGGCTGCAAATTAATTAAGGGAATTAATAGGATCCTGCTGTCCACTTAAATTATTAAATCTTTAATTTATTTATAATCTCTGGAAGTGACAGATTGCTGCTTGATGGTGGTGGTGGTGGCGGTGGCAGTGGC
>NW_026328033.1:0-221 GCF_001194135.2 Octopus bimaculoides
GGTAGGTCAGCAGTGTCCCCCTGCTGGTTTGGCATCTGCAGACTAGTTTCTGTATTCAGAAAATGGCAGTAAAAGTTGACGAAGTGTAAATAACTCACATGTTAGGTGCTTGTCTTCGGCTGTATTTATTTCCTTCATTTAGATTGTCTATAGTGCTAGCCAAAAAGCCGTTTCTGCATTGACAAGGGGCAACACCCTGAAACTAGTCTGCAGATGCCAAA
>NW_026328034.1:0-446 GCF_001194135.2 Octopus bimaculoides
TCTTCTTCTTCTTCTTCTTCTTCTTCTTCTTCTTCTTCGTCTGCTGCTGCTGCTGCTGCTACTACTACTACTACAACTACTATTGCTACTTATATTAGTAGCAAGTAATAACTGCAATATTAATAATATGCACAATGTATCTGCGCTTATATAATTGTACATACCGTCATATAATCTGTATTGAATGGAATAAAACCTGAGATTAAATACACGCATGCGTCAGTTGTACATATACACATACATGCAAACTCACTGTATTTAATGGGACTAAATGTTTATTTTTTCATACGTACAAGAGAAAATATAGTATGTCACATTAAAAAATATTCTATGTATAATGGAAAATCGCAAATAAAATATATTCTATATAATTGCATATTAGTGTCTTTATATAAGTACGTATGCATGTATCTATCTATCTATCTATCTATCTATCTATCTATCTA
>NW_026328035.1:0-839 GCF_001194135.2 Octopus bimaculoides
TAAATATAGAAACTATCACAGTGTCGCTTCCCGAAGAATTTTAAAATGTTCCGAAACTTTCGAAAATCGCAGTTATTTTAGAAATTTCGTAAAATCCACGTGTTGTTATTTGTAATGTTTATAATTCATACATTCGCAAAAGATTCTTCCTACTTACTATATTTTACTTTTTTATTTCATTCAGGAAGACATTTAAGACTTTCTTGGGTTTTCTTTATAATAGAATTCGCAGCTTTTTAGGAGTTTCTTGACGATTTTCTAGGAGCTTAGAAAAACACGTGTTGATCAGTGGCCGGGATCCTTCTGATTTGACGGGCAACACTTTTCATTAATCTTTTATGTAGTGTTTTTGGTACCGAAACACTTTCAAACTTCGTATACTTGTATATTTTGTATTATAGAATAGATAAAAAAAATTCGTATTCGAAATTATTTCATGTAAAAAATTGTTGTATTTCGTAATTTCAACCAATCACTGACGTCTATTGAGGTGAAAACAATTACTGCCGTGGAATGTAAACATTTTGTAACGTTGGCCGCTTTATATATATATATAAATTTAATGAATGGAGTAAAACGCATGAGTTTCTACCTCATAAACAGGAGTTACACCACAGTTATTTTGTAATCTTTGCTACCCTGGTATCTATTAACCAATTTATTTTGTCCGAGTTATTTATTAATTAGGAGAAAATAAATACATATAATATATATTTGAAGATAAGCAACAAATTTTGATTAAATTTATATTATTATAATAATATAGGTAATCTTCAAGTTTAGGGGGATAAAAAAATTAAATAAAAATATTCAAGGGAAATAACTGAACGACTTACCAG
>NW_026328036.1:0-271 GCF_001194135.2 Octopus bimaculoides
CAACAGGAGAAAGAATATTATTAGTCACATCAAAATGAAGCCTTTATACTGAAAGTTCATGTGTCAAGGAAGCTGCATAGCATATTAGGTGGCTATGTGTATGAATGTGTCTGTGTAATTCATATATACATATGTACATACACACACACACACACACATATATATACATTCAAAGATATATATATATACACACAGATACATATATACACATATACATACATGTATGTATGCATTTATATATGTGTATATGTGTGTGTACACACACAAACAC
>NW_026328037.1:0-400 GCF_001194135.2 Octopus bimaculoides
CATTAAAAGTTTTCGTATTGGCGCCTTGTTCCATATGATTTCTGTTATGTTGCTGCACTTGGTCTTGTTATTGTGGTTACTGCAGCTGCTGTTATTATTCTTATTATTATCATTATTAATATAATTATTGTTGTTGTTATTGTTTAGCTCCAAGAAACCCGACATAATGAGCTCTACGCTCATATAACGTCAATCGCGGCCATATAATTTTTAATATCATTCCCATTTTACATTTCTTGCAGAGAGTTATATATTGTGTGAATCGAGGAAGATTTAGCTACTTTTCCTATCAGGCCTAGTGACTGACTGGAAACTCCTTTGTCTATAGGAGTCACCCTACTGCGTGATGCATTGGACTAATATTGTCTACTAATAGGTTCGCGCAGATCAAATGGATTTG
>NW_026328038.1:0-247 GCF_001194135.2 Octopus bimaculoides
ACACACACACACACACATAAATATATGTGTAAATATGTCTCAATGTATGACGATGCTGAATATGTTTGTGTATGGTTAAAAGCTTCTATATTTATACATATATGCATATATATGTGCTTGTTCACGTATATGTTTATACAAGTATGTAAAAATAGAGAATGTATACATATGTATAAAGGATATAAAGCAAAAGATATATAAATAGATAGATAAATATATAGATAGATAGATAGATAGATAGATAGAT
>NW_026328039.1:0-328 GCF_001194135.2 Octopus bimaculoides
AAAAAACCTTTATCGGTAAAACCATTTATAATCATAAATATACAGGGAATAGCAGAAGCCTGCTTGTCCAACATACTGAGAATTCAGAAATAGCAGTAAAAAAACTACTGATTCCAAACTACAAATTTTTTCTCTAATGGATGGCGATATCTATGGCACACACAGAACAAAAAACAGAAGAGAAGAGTAAAAACAAACCTGCCTTTAGTTAATTGGGTACGACGTTTCACGGTTAAGGGTATGAATTCCTCTATTCCTATCTTTAGCCCAATATTCTGATAAATTTGCCAATGTCTAAATAACTCACGTTAATTTTGACCATGCGACA
>NW_026328040.1:0-342 GCF_001194135.2 Octopus bimaculoides
AAAATGACAGTGATGAAGATGGTGGTGACAGTGATGATGATGATGACAACGATGCTGAAAATGATGTTGATAATGATAAATGAGGCTGGACGACGACGACAATGATGAGTATGATGATGACAATGATGACAATTATGATGAGTATGATGATGATGGTGATGATGGCAAGGATGATGATGCTGATGATGAAAAATGATAATGTTGAAGATGGTGATGATGACATTGATGATGATGTTGATGATGATAATGATGCTGATAACGATTATGATGCTGATGATAATGATGATGACGACGATGATGATTATGATGATTATGATGAAGATGATGGTAATGATACTGATA
>NW_026328041.1:0-604 GCF_001194135.2 Octopus bimaculoides
CATTTGACTGCAGCCATGCTGGAGCATCGCCTTTAGTTGAACAAATCGACAACAGGACTTATTCTTTGTAATACTAGTTTCTTATTCTATCGGTCTCTTTGGTCGAGTTACGGGGTGGTAAACACACTGGCGTTTGTTGTCAAGCGATGGTTGGGAAAGAAACACACAGAAATATTTATGCATATATATATATATTTGACAGGCTTCTTTCAGCTTCCGTCTACCAAATCCACTCAGAGCGATTTATTCGGCCCGAGGCTACAGTAGAAGACACTTGCCCTAGGTGCCATGCAGTGAGCTTGAACACAGATCAATATGATTCATTCCATCACCGAAGTTAAGCATCGTTGTACCTTGTTAGTTCTTAGATATGTGACCCCTTGGGAAACATAGATACCGTAAGAATCTCACTTTTATAGGCGCAGGCGTGGCTGCGTGGTAAGAAGCTAGCTTGCGCCCCATGTTGTTCTGCGTTCAGTCCCACCATGTAGTACCATGGGTAAGGGTTATCTGCTATAGCCCAGTCTAACCAAAAACTTACGAGTGACTTTGGTCGGTGGAAACTGATAGAAGACTATCATATGTGTATGTGTGTGTGTGTGTG
>NW_026328042.1:0-323 GCF_001194135.2 Octopus bimaculoides
GTGTGTGTGGATTATGAACAAATATCCCGACACACATATATACACACACAGACATATACACACACACATATATATACACACACACACCCATATATATATATATATATACACGCACACATTTATACACACATATACACACACACAAATACATACACACACATATACACACATATATACACACACACACATATATATACACACACCCATATATATATATATATACACGCACACATTTATACACACACATATACACACACACACACACATATAAATACATACACACACATATACACACACACACACATATACACACACACACACAC
>NW_026328043.1:0-315 GCF_001194135.2 Octopus bimaculoides
TATATATATATATATATATATATATATATATATATGAATATATACATACAAACATATAATATGTATGTATATATGAATATATATAAATATACACAAACAGTTACATTCTTCTACACATTCGTAAATATATAAATTGATGAACACTCGCAGTTCAACCTACCTACAAACATACACACACACATGTATATACATTCATCTATTATACTTGTACATTACACAAGGTGCGTGTGTACATATATGTATGTTTATATGCATGTATGCATGCATGTATGTATGTATCTATCTATCTCTCCCTCTCTCTCTTTCCCTATATAT
>NW_026328044.1:0-656 GCF_001194135.2 Octopus bimaculoides
CCCGAAAGGATGAAAGGTAAAGTCGACCTCGACGGAATTTGAACTCAGAATCGTAAAGATAGACGAAATACAGCTAAGCATTTCGCCCGGCGCGGTAACTATTCTGTCAGCAAGCCGCTTTGGAGGAAGGGAATATTAAAAAAAAATTCTTTTTTTTTTCATTTGACAATTATATTTGACAACACATCTTTATCCATACAAATATTAGAGCTTAATTTCTATTCTTTCGAACTGAAATTTAAACTGGAATGTCGGGTGTCGAGGGTCCAAAGCGTTGTAGAGATTTAATTAAGTTTGTCTGTTATAGATATGTGATGGCCCTATATCTTGTATATTTTTTCTTTTAAACTTCTAATATCTTTTAGATTTGTTGTGAAGTTACTTTAGTTCTACAAAAATATTCAATTTTCTGTTAATATATCCATGTTTAGTAGACAAGTATATTTCACAATCAAATCTATAAACTAGCTACAAATTGCCTTCAAATCTTGGCACAAGGCAAGTTATCTTGCAGGAACGGGGTAGATCGATTACGTCGACCGCAGTAATTAACTGGCATTTATTTTATTAACCCCGAAAGGAAACTAGCTATTAAAACAAACAAATAAAATAATCAAGTTACACTCAATAGTAAGAGTGAAGGTGCCTTCATACGT
>NW_026328045.1:0-518 GCF_001194135.2 Octopus bimaculoides
ATATATATATATATATCATTTATATTATATATGTATGTGTGTGTGTTTGTGTACATGTCAGGATACAAAACAGATGTTAAAAGATGATGATGGTGATATAGATAGATAAATTGATATAGACATAGATACATGATATCATATTACATCATATCACAATGTGTGTGTGTATACATATATATGTATATGTGTGTGTGTGATTATATATACATATATATATATATATATATGAGGGTATTTTGCAAAAGTTTTGTAATTTATTATTCCTTTGACAAGGATCCTAAATTGTTGTTTTATTTAGTGTCATATCATTAATTATGTTGCGCTCAACACTCTAGAAACGTCTGTGTGAACACAGCTGTGTGAGTAAAAAGGCATGTGTATATATGTGTGTGTATGTATGTGTGTGCATTTGTGTGTGTGTGCTAGTGAGTATGCTGTGTGTATGCGTGTGAGTGAGTGTTTATAAGTCAATGTTTGAGTCATATATGTTTAAGAATAGCTGCTGTTATACAATTCTT
>NW_026328046.1:0-200 GCF_001194135.2 Octopus bimaculoides
CTATATGTGTCTGTCTATTGCTATTGCATATGTATAAGTGTATATATCCGTATGTATGCGTATATATATGTATGTATATATATATAAGCATATATATATGTGTATATATATATATGTATATGTATGTATATATATGCATATATATGTATGTATATATGTATATGTATGTATATATATGCATATATATGTATATGTATGTA
>NW_026328047.1:0-713 GCF_001194135.2 Octopus bimaculoides
ATATCATATTGAAATTAATATTAATATCCTCGAAAGTATATGTTAATAGCACGTTGTTAAGGATATCCAAAAGTATTGAAATTTAAAGTAAACATAAGAATTGCTTCATTGAACTAGTGGTAACGTCATTCGATAATGAAAATATGTTATAAAAATAAAAAAATAAAACGTTTTAGGAAAGGTCCTTCTTGTATTTAATTATTGGTAACATCGGTGGATAAGAAAATAAAAACAAACAATTATAATTCTACTTTATGACAAATAGGCATATTCATAAATATATTCTAACAAAAAAAGAAGCCCATTTTTTATCTATACACAACTATCGGTGACGTCAATGGATAGCTACCCAATAACAAAAAAGGAGAAGTATTCTATGTTATGGTTAGAGTTTACGTCACAACAATTACTTTTACAATTACGTCACAACAATTACCTTTCACAGCAATTACCTTTTTATTTTGTCTGGGGCAAGTCATTCTCTTTTAGTGCCTTATTATTTAACACACTCCCCGGTTCGATTTCCACTCATTGGCTTATTTATTTTTTCTAAAATTGTCCTTGTGTCTTGCAAACTTTTTAATAATCGTTGACTGTCCATTATCAGCGTTCTTTTTGCTTGTTTGTTTGTGCGCATGTGTGCGTCAATGTGAAAGGGTATCCACATATGTATGTATGTATGTATGTTTGTACGTATGAATGTATGTATGTAT
>NW_026328049.1:0-524 GCF_001194135.2 Octopus bimaculoides
TTTGATAAAAATGTTTCATGAAAATATTTGATGAAAATGTTTGATGAAAATGTTTTCATCAAATATTTTCATGAGACATTTCCATCAAACATTTTCATTAAACATTTTCATCAGACATTTCCATCAAACATTTTCATCAAACATTTTCATCAGACATTTTAATCAGACATTTAACCAAACATTTTCATCAAACATTTTCATAAGACATTTCCATCAGACATTTTCATCAAACATTGGTTTGGGGGAAATATTTTCATCAAACATTCATTAATCGTCTTCATCAAACACGTTTGATGAAGATGTTTGTTAAATATGTTTCATGAAAATGTTTGAAGATGTTTGGCAAAAAACATTTTTATCAAACACCTTCATCAAACATGTTTGATGGATGTTTGATGAAAATATTTTCCCCAAACCAAATATTTTTATCAAACATTTTCCTTCAAACGTCTTCAAATATCTTCATGAAACATGTTCATTAGCACTAAACATTGTCATGAAACATTTCATAAAACATCGTGAAA
>NW_026328050.1:0-161 GCF_001194135.2 Octopus bimaculoides
ACGGTCACCTTGAACTTCACGGGATCCGGGCCTAAACATTGGAGCATCGTTGTGTGGCGCAGTAACAACAACTACTTCATGCTCAGCAGCCTGAGACTCGGTGGCACTCAACCTTTCCACAGAACCACTGTCCAGAACCATTTCCGTTGTTAGCCATTCTT
>NW_026328050.1:171-348 GCF_001194135.2 Octopus bimaculoides
CGGTGGCACTCAACCTTTCCACAGAACCACTGTCCAGAACCATTTCCGTTGTTAGCCATTCTTCATTCAATGATGTTGTTCTTTACGTCCACACGCTACGGTGTTCATTCCCGCCTCCGTCCCTCATCCGCCACTGAACTACCAAATTATCTCTTCTTGTGTGTTACACCTGACTTT
>NW_026328051.1:0-211 GCF_001194135.2 Octopus bimaculoides
TTTATTATAATAATAACAATGAAAATGACCTATGATCATTTCGATGTAATATCCAGATCGAATCTTGCATATTATAAAATATAAAATATTATAAAATATGGGATACTACATCTCGTCAGGGCCTTATTATTATTATCAGTAATATGCAGACTGATAATAATAATGCTGGAGCACCGTCTTTAGTCGAGCAAATCGACCCCAGGACTTATTC
>NW_026328052.1:0-271 GCF_001194135.2 Octopus bimaculoides
TGTGTGTGTGTGTGTGTGTGTGTGTGTGTGGTAAGAAGCTTGCTTTCCAAACACATGGTTCCAGATTCAGTCCCAATGAGTGGCACCTTGGGCAAGCGTATAGCCCCAGGCCGACCAAAGCCTTTGTGAGTGGATTTGGTAAACAGAAACTGAAAGAAGTCTCTCGTATATATATGTGTATGTGTGTGTGTGTAGTTATAAGTATATACACACACACACCTTCTCACACCCACATATATATACATGCATATACATACATACATACATACAT
>NW_026328053.1:0-215 GCF_001194135.2 Octopus bimaculoides
TGTATTCGAAAAATGAATGTCAGCCAACTTATTTGTTTAATAGCAAAAACAGAAAGCAAAAGTAGAGAAAAATTAGATTAACGCCGTTTCTATAAAATATACACATTCCTCTAAGAACATTGTATAATTTTGCTCACCAGCCCATACATAAATATATGTATACAGATAAGCACACTTACATATATACACACATACACACACACACACACGTACAT
>NW_026328054.1:0-209 GCF_001194135.2 Octopus bimaculoides
GAAGACGTAATACAGATATTGTGTTACTGGACGCTCAGGAAGGGAAAGAAAGATGTATATATATTAATAATGGGGAGTGTGCTTCTTCTTTCGGATTTATGTTTTCTACAAACGATATATCTATCTATATATAAAACTGAGAATGTGTGTGTGTGTGTCTGTGTGTCTGTATGTGTTCATCACTAAAACTCGAGAACTACCCAACCAAT
>NW_026328055.1:0-3435 GCF_001194135.2 Octopus bimaculoides
AAACATATCTTACAATGGCAATGTGCTTGCAGTGCCAATACTCATACCAATATTTGGGCTGCTTGATTGGATGTAAAAACCTGAAGTCACTGATGTAAAAACCTGAAAAATACTAACAAGCACACAATCTCTACATAAACAATGATGTAGACCACCTCTACCTAAAACAAAAACAAGGCAGCAGAGGCTTAACATCGATCCAAAATGCCTTTGAACGCCATATCATATCCCTTCGGCAACATCTTTTAACCACCAAGTGTTAAAGTGCATCCCTTGACCAAGTTTGCATACATGAGGCTGATAACATCATAAGACTTGGAAGTCAGCTTCTTGAGCAACACTCTTTGTCTGATAACCTAGAATACATGCTCATAGAAATCGTATGACTCTATCACAATGTATCATCAGATGAAAGGATGAGCGTATATAAGCAGAAGACAATGCATGGAAATGATGAAATACACTCTATAATGAAATCCATCAGAAAGATAACCCCGAGGACAAAGAAGTAAGAACCCACCGTATGGTAGAAGCCATAGCCACTCATAATAAAAAGGAATACTGGTGGAATATCCCAGTGAAGACTTCAAAGTGTAAACACAACAGACCTAATATAATGATTTAAGATAGAGAAGAGAAACTGTGTATAGTTGTGGAAATTAGCTGCCCAACAGATGTTAACATAGAGGTGAAGATCAGTGAAAAAGAGAATACCTATGCTGAACTATTGAGAAATCTGCAGTTACTCTATCCAGATTAAAAGTTCAGGTTTATACTTGTAAGTATTGGGGCCCTGGGATATGTAACACACTGCCCAAATACCAATCTTGAGAAAATAGGCTTCTCAAAACCAGAAAGGAGAAAGTTAATTCGAAGACTACAAATCGAATCTATCACTGGAACTGTAAATCTTTCCAGAAGTTTATCATTTAAATATATATGAGCATGTCTAGATATGCAACTATATGCATGAGAATACATACATAGAGCAAACATACAAATCTGCACATACATACATACAAACATAAATACCTTGTTGTTGATGTTGATGTTCCAATGAAGTAGCCTTGGATTTAGGTTAGAAACCGGATCTTTCTCTACTGGCAAGAAATCTTGAAATAAAACTGACCGATGATATACATACGAGGAAATGCTGGAAAGTTCCTGGCTTTGGATAAAAGAAAATGCAGGAGGCTCAACTAATTATGATTTTCCTTCTTTCGTTTGTTCGTTCGTTAGTTCGATCTTTCGTTATTCCGTTCGTTCGTTCGTTGTTTCCTTCGTTATTTTGTCCGATCGTTAGATCATTCGTTATTTCGCTCATTCGTTTGTTATTTCGTTCGTTTGTTATTTCTTTCGTTATTTCGATCTTTCCTTCGTTCGTTCTTTCATTCGTTCGTTCTTTCATTCGTTCGTTATTTCGTTGTTCGTTGGTTCATTCGTTATTTCTTTCGTTCGTTATTTCGTTCGTTCTTTATTTCATTCGTTCGTTCGTTATTTAATTCGTTCGTTCGTTATTTCGTTCGGTCGTTCGTTCGTTATTTTGTTCGGTCGTTCTTTTGTTCATTCGTTATTTTTTACGTTCTTTCGTTCATTCGTTATTTCTATTGTTCGTTCGTTCGTAATTTCGTTCGTTCGTTATTTCGTTCTTTCTTTATGTCCTTTGTTCGTTATTTCGTTTGTTCATTCGTTCGTCAGTTATTTCGTTCGTTCCTTATTTCGTTAGTTCTTTCCTTCGTTCATTATTTCGTACGTTCGTTAATTCGTTCGTTCGATATTTCGTTCGTTCGTTTGTTATTACTTTCGTTCGTTTGTTTTTATTTCGTTCGTTCATTCATTCGTTCATTCGTTACTTCTTTCGTTTATTCATTATTTCTTTCATTTGTTCGATTTTCCTTGGTACGTTCGTTCGTGCAGTTGCTATTTCCTTCGTTCGATCTTTATATCGTTCGTTTGTTCGTTCATTCATTCGTTCGTTATTTCGTTCTATTTTTCGTTCGATCGTTCGTTATTTCATTCGTTCGTTCGTTCATTCTTTATTTCGTTCGTTCGTTCTTTATTTCGTTCGTTCGTTCTTTCGTTCGTTATTTCGTTCCTTCGTTTGTTCTTTCATTCGTTCGTTCGTTATTTCCTTCGTTCGCTCGTTCGTTATTTCCTTCGTTCGTTATTTCCATCGTTCGTTATTTCGTTCATTATTTCGTTCGTTCTTTCGTTCGTTCATTATTTCGTTCGTTCTTTCGTTATTTGGTTCCTTATTTCGTTCGTTCGTTAGTTATTCCTTTCGTTGGTTGGTTCGTTCGTTCTTTCGTTCGTTCTTTCGTTCAAACAGTCATTATTTCGTACTTTCATTCGTTATTTCATTCCTTATTTCGTTCGTTCGATCTTTCGGTCGTTCGTTCGTTAGATATTTCGATTGTTCGTTCTTTTCGTATACTATTTCGTTCGTTCGTTCCTTATTTCGTTCGTTCATCCGTTCTTTCGTTCGTTCATTATTTCGTTCATTCATTCGTTCGTTCATTCGTTACTTCTTTCGTTCGTTATTACGTTCGTTCGTTCGTTCATTCGTTATTTCGTTCCTGCATTCGTTCGTTCGTTCGTTATTTCTTTCCTTCTTTCGTTCGCTAATTCATTCATTCGTTCTTTCGTTCTTTATTTCGTTCGCTCATGCTTTCGTTCCTTATTTCGTTCGTTCGTTTGTTCGTTCATTCGTTCGTTCGTTATTTCGTTCGTTCGTGCGGTCGTTCGTTATTTCGGTCGTTCGTTCGTTAGTTCGTTCGTTCGTTCGTTCGTTTGTTCTTTCAATTGATATTTCGTTCGCTCTTTCTTTCGTTCGTTCGTTATTTTGTTCCTTCGTTATTTACTTCGTTCCTTCGTTCATTCTTTCGTTCGTTAATTCCTTCGTTCGTTCGTTCGTTCCATATTTCGTTCGTTCATTCCATATTTTGTTCGTTCCATATTTCGTTCGTTCGTTTGTTTGTGCGTTATTTCGTTCGTTATTTTGTTCGTCCGTTCGTTTGTTGTTTCGTTCGTTCTTTCGTTCGTTCGTTCTTTCTTTCATACGTTCGTTCTTTCGTTCGTTCGTTCGTTCGTTAATTCGTTCGTTCGTTCGTTATTTTGTTCGTTCGTTCGTTCGTTATTTCGTTCGTTCCATCGTTCATTCGTTCGTTCCTTAGTTCGATCTTGGCGGAATTTGAACTCAGAACATGAAGACGGACGAAATGGCGCTAAGCATTTTGCCCGGCGTGCTAACGATTCTGACAGCTCACAGCCCTACAAATTACAGTAATATTGGCCGCTTGCTGTATCAAACTGTAAAATAAGAGCATTCTTGCGTGATTATGTGATTAGGAACCTCGCTATGCAACCACGTATTTTTGGATTGAATCCTACTTTGGGCAGCCCAAGGCCGCCGACTAATGCCTGGTGGATGAACTT
>NW_026328055.1:3790-4433 GCF_001194135.2 Octopus bimaculoides
ATGCTGGTGTGTTTATGTCCACGTCACTTAGCGGTTCGGCAAAAAGAGACCGATAGAATAAGTACTAGGCTTACAAAGAATAAGTCCCGGGATCGATTTGCTCGACTAAAGGCGGTGCTCTAGCATGGCCGCAGTCAAATGACTGAAACAAGAGTAAAAGAGTATAGATATATACATATATATATATATATGTGGCTTGTGTGCTTTCTCATCTACGTTTTGTTTGCAATGTCCTGTACCCAGATATGCACCTATACATACAGGTGGATGTCGGTATGCACATACTTGTACGTATATATGCATATACTCATTTACTATTTGTTTATATATATATATATATAAATCCCAAAACTCCTTGTCTATCTCTTTCCCCACTCCCTCTTATTCTTCAATCTCTTTTGCTTTCTTTCCTCACCTCTCTTGAACCGTTTTCTCTCTCTCCATCTCATTCTTTGGTCTCTCTGATTTCTTCTCTCTCTACTCTTTTCAACTCCTCCCATCCCCTACCACGTGATTGCTATCCGGTTCAGGCAATGTCATCCTTTTTCAGCCGTCCGCCTTTGTGGTCCAGTCTCGTCTGATCTGCTCTGTCTTGCCGCCCGGTCAGTTAAGATTTTTCCATTTTCACCTTTTTTTTTTTTTT
>NW_026328057.1:0-242 GCF_001194135.2 Octopus bimaculoides
CACAATACATATATATGTATATTTATATACATACGTTCATATATATATACATATATATATATGCTTATATCCATACATATATACATATATACATGCATACGCACACATATATATATACATATATATTATCAATTAACGGGAGATAGATTTGCGATTAAATCTTTAAACACACTAATCGACTGATACATATTTGTACAAATTATTTATCCTTATTATTATCATTATAATATATATATATATAT
>NW_026328058.1:0-292 GCF_001194135.2 Octopus bimaculoides
TGTTGTCATGTAGATGTTCTTTGTAATATGCTGCATATATCTTTTAGTTTTTTTGTTTTTGTTTTTGTTTTTGCTTGTTTTTTGGGGTCGCTATATGAATATATTTTATTTTATTTTCCATACAAAACTGAGCGTGGAAAATAAATTTCAAGGAACTATAAAATAACTGCCTAATGATGATGATGATGATGATGATGTTGATGATGACGACGACGATGATGATGATAAAGTTGATGATGATGATGATGATGATGATACATTCTGAGTGTATGTTGTTTTATATTTTTCTTAT
>NW_026328058.1:302-945 GCF_001194135.2 Octopus bimaculoides
TCTGAGTGTATGTTGTTTTATATTTTTCTTATAGTATATGAGTTATATTTTATGATGTTTGTTATCTTAAATTGAAGCTTATTTCGTTCCATTTATTTTTGTTCTATATTTTATTTATTTATTTATTTACATATCATTATTATTATTATTTTTACTATTATTGTTGTTGTTGTTGTTATGAATTTCGATTTCTAATTATAAAAGCTTTCACAAATTGGAATGTTAATGGAGAGGTGAAATTGGCTTCCGTCTAGAGTTTACTGAATGGTATTACTTCCGTTGGCAGGTCAGAAGTTACAATTAACTTGGATCTAGCTGCTAATTTTACTGATACACCATTGTGGCTAATATTTCGCCACCAATATTCAATAAGATTTAGGAAGCAGAGAAAGCAAACATATTCTATCTGTCGCTCTGTATGTGTGTGTTTGCATATATATATGTATATATATATATATATATATATATATCTGCATCTATCTTTCGATCTATCTATCTTTCTAGCTAGCTCTCTATGCATATTCCTCTGCATGCCTGTCTACTTGTCTAATTGTTTCTCTTTCTGATTATCTGTCTATATTTCGTTTTCAGAATTCGTTTGTTCAGCAGTGTATGACTCCTTCTACACACACACACACACACA
>NW_026328060.1:0-249 GCF_001194135.2 Octopus bimaculoides
TATATATAGATAGATAGATAGATAGATAGATAGATAGATATAGATATATGTATGACGGACTTCTTTCAGTTTCTGTCTACCAAATCCACTCAAGGCTTTGGTAGGTACCACACAGTTGGACTGAACCCAGAACCATGTGATTGGGAAGTAAACTTCTTACTACACAGCCACTCCTGTGCCTATATATATATATATATAAAACAGTGATGACGCTGGCGTTCGGTCATGTAAAAACAAATAATAAATGAG
>NW_026328061.1:0-441 GCF_001194135.2 Octopus bimaculoides
GAAAGAATTTATGAAACAACTCTTTGCATCGATAGATTCAAACGAAAATATTGTAATGAATCGGGTTGTAAATGATATAATTTAGAAATTTACGAAGATAATAAGGCTTGGAAATACGAAAATAGTGAAGTCCATTATCGTAAACGGCATATTAAATCACACGTCATTATTCTAGCGCTTAACCGTGCATTGAACGTAGTGTTTTGCAATACAGAAATACGAGACACGCAACAAACGAAAGTACATAGTATAAAAATCATTTCTAGTGAATAGTTTTTAGGCTTATACATGGGATGACAATTAAAAAATATATTGGAAAAGAATATTAAATTTTCATTTGGTAATAAAAGAACATTTCACAATAACATTTAATAAAATTAAGCATTGATGTTGTTGATCTCAGTTCCAGTAAATATGGCACACACACACACACACACACAC
>NW_026328062.1:0-694 GCF_001194135.2 Octopus bimaculoides
TGAAAGAAGCCCGTCGTATATATATATATGTATATATATGTGTGTTTGTTTGTGTCTGTGTCTGTCCCCCCACCGTCGCTTGACAACCGATGCTGGTGTGTTTACGTCCCCGTAACTTAGCGGTTCGGCAAAAGAGACCGATAGAATAAGTACTAGACTTACAAAGAATGAGTCCTGGGGGTCGATTTGTTCGACTAAAAGGCGGTGCTCCAGCATGGCCGCAGTTAAATGACTGAAATAAGTAAAGGAAAAGAAAAAGAAAGAAATACATATCGTTTGGAAGTCAAAACAATAACAGAAGTGTATAGTTATATAGATCTCAGATATTGAATTACAATAACAGCCCAAATCCTAATAAATCTTGTATTATTACGATGAATACGTTTGATAACAATTGCTATAGCAGCAGTTTCTTTTTCGATATTCTTTGTATGCATGCATGTGCATGCTATGTGTATAATTCTGTGTATGTGTGGGAGGGGTGCGCTTGGTCATATTAAATTCTAGGATGATTTGGTTACGATGTCCCAGTCGTGGAAACGAAAACAAGTCATCAAACTTGGAATTCTACAAGATTTATCACACTTCTGCGATTTAATTGAAAGATAAAAAAAAAATGGAAAAGAAAAAAGTAAAAGAAACAAAACCAGAAGAAAAGACCGACGCCCTTTTTTTTTTTTGGGACCAAGAATAG
>NW_026328062.1:704-910 GCF_001194135.2 Octopus bimaculoides
AAAAGACCGACGCCCTTTTTTTTTTTTGGGACCAAGAATAGTCACGGTAAATTTAGTTTGGTTAGTTTTGTGTGTGTAAATACACTTCAAGGAATATCCATGTAAGTATATATATACATATATATATGTATATACTTATATACGTGTGTATATATATATATGTATGTATGTATGTACGTATATGTATGTATATATATATATATATA
>NW_026328063.1:0-686 GCF_001194135.2 Octopus bimaculoides
TACATACATATATGCATGCATACATGCATACATACATACCTACATACATATACGCATATATACAAAAAGAGAAAAGGGGAGAGAGATTCCAATGTCCCTTCGAAGTTCCAGCTTTCTGACCTTTTTACCAATATTAGAATTCAATGCTTTTTTTTTCATTTTTTTTTTTACTTTATATGTATGTTTATTATTTTTATCATTCCTCGTTGTTTGTTTGTTTGTTTTTTTTCTTTTTTTTTCTTTTCGTTTTCGATTCAAATCTAACCTGCGAAGACTTCTCTATAATCAAAAAAGAAAAAGAAAAAAGGAAAAATTATTTATTTCTATATAATTTCGACATCGGTAAAATAATAGATTATTTACGATATTGAGAATACAATATAATCGATTGACTGATCATTCCTGATGATAATAATGGCGGCGGCGGTGGTAGTGGTGGTGGTGGTGGTGGTGGCCGTCGTCGTCATGACGATTGTGATGGCGATGTTGGTGATAGTGATGGTGATGATAGCGATGATGATGATGATGATGGTCATCAAATCGACGGATAATACTTGCATGGAATTTCTTTAGGGTGGGGAATTGGGTAAGTGAACGATAATTGGGTTGTTGTTTATTAACCCCCCACAAATCAGAGCTGATCAGAAATATTCCAACCGTGACCATCCCGTCATTTTTTTCCTTTA
>NW_026328063.1:3947-4406 GCF_001194135.2 Octopus bimaculoides
TAACCCCTTTTTTTTTCTTATGGTTTTGTTTTTTCGTTATCCAGGAGGCGTGTAAGGTCTTCCGGTAAGGGTGAGGTTGAGAGAGAGAGAGAGGGAGGGAGGGGGAGAGAGAGAGAATCCTCTTTTGTTAATATTTTCTTTCTTTGCTTCACCCCCCTCCATCCTACTACCATTAACCTTCCAACTCCCACCATTTCCCCCTTACCGCCAAAACGTCACCACCGCCCTTTGTCAACACCTCCTCTACGCCACACCGCCTCATCAACCACCCCCAACCACTCCCCAATCACCACCACCACCACCGTCAGTAGGCTCGTATCATTAAATCGACGACGGACCCCCTCCCCCCACCGCCATCACAACCACTATTACTGCTATTTCTATTACTACTACCACTACTACTACCACCACTACTACTACTACTACTACTTCTACAACAAATATAACTAACATCAATAC
>NW_026328064.1:0-303 GCF_001194135.2 Octopus bimaculoides
ATAAAAGCATAAGAACGCCTTAAACACTTGCAGAGACACAACTCCATGTGTCAACCATAGTTCTAGCCCGGATTACAGAAGCAGACAAATGTATGGATATACGTGTGTTTGTGTAGATACGTATGTATATGTGTGTGTGTTCGTGTCTATGTATATTAGCCAAATACATGTATACAGTGTCATTTATTTCTACATATATGCATGTATGTATACGTATGAATGTACGGACGGATGTATGTGTGTGGGGGTGTGTATGCTTGTATAAATGTAAGTAAATATATATACATGTATATATATATATAT
>NW_026328065.1:325-1152 GCF_001194135.2 Octopus bimaculoides
GAGAGAAAGAGAGAGAGAGAGAGAGAGAGACACACACACACACAGAGACAGAGAGAGAGAGAGAGAGAAAGAAAGACTGATAGAATTTGCTATACAAGTTTCCTTCAATTTCCAAAATAAATGTCATTATCATCATCATCATTATTATTATTATTCTTATTCATCTTCTTCTTCTTATTATTGTTGTTATTATTATTACTATTCTTGTTATTAATATCGCTATTATTATTATTATTATTATTATTATTATTATTATTATTATTATTATTATTATTATTATTATTATTATTATTATTCCAAATGTAAGTTCAGAAAAAGAGAATATACTAGATATGTACCTTGAATAAAGAAATAGCATTAAAGAAATAAAAGTAAATAGAAATAAAAGAAAAAAATAAATAGCTAGTAAAATAAACTAGAATTAAATAAATTCTTCTCTAACCAACCAGTCTTCAAAGAAAGAGAAAACAAAAAAAAAAAAAACACCGCATCTAAAATATTTCATACAGTCAATATTTAAGTGAAACGTTCGTTTGTCGGCAGCCAGCTTATAAATCATGAAATATATGCAGCGTTTAAAATTATGCTATTTATTCCGTTCTGTCCAGCCGTAATATTTTGTCAACATGAATTTATTAAAACATCAGTGATCGAGTAAATACTTTCAAGTATGCAGCATCCACTAAGCAAGCATATACCTATAGTTTTATGTATATGCCTCGTATGTGTTGTTACACTGTAATACTTACACATGCGCATATATGTACATAAGCATATACAAAACAATATATGCATATATATATATATATAAACAGTATTCATATATA
>NW_026328065.1:1356-1848 GCF_001194135.2 Octopus bimaculoides
TATATACATATATATATATATATATATACCCCATATATGTATTGGCATACATACATACAATATATTTATATGCATATATATTAACATATATATGGGTACATGTATAAAGATTTATATATATAGGAAGTATAGATATACCAGCTATATATTTGCATATATACATACAATACCTTTATATGCAAATGTGTATTTATGTGTATGTATATATATATATATATAATATTTAAATATATAAATATATACAATGTACCTATTTATACATATATATATATATACACATATATAAATGCATATATATGCATACATAAATCCATATACATATATAGTACATATATTCCTCTACCTATAATTACATGCACATATATGCATACGTGCATATAAACACACGCACACGTAAATATATATCAATACACACACATTCACATTATGAATAGACACAGACAAACACACGAATACATATATATGTGTGTGTGTATATAAATATATATATAT
>NW_026328066.1:0-278 GCF_001194135.2 Octopus bimaculoides
ATGGCCGCAGTCAAATGACTGAAACAAGTAAAAGAGAGTAAAGAGTAAGGAATCTACAGTCCTTTACAAAAAATGTAAAACACAACGAACAACAAAAGATTCTTTATAAGGAAATTGTCCTGTTGTTGTTCTGTAACCTCAAGTCAGTCCTCATCCAGCAGACCTATAACTAAAAACATTCCAGCTACACTTGACTAGTTCTTTGTTAAGACAATGCATATCTAGGAGTAGACTGCATTGTTCAATATGTGTTTCCATGCATTGAATAATGTAATTTG
>NW_026328067.1:0-299 GCF_001194135.2 Octopus bimaculoides
ATATATATATATATATATCCATATATATATATCCGTATATATCCATATGTATATATATATGGATATATATATCCATATTTATACACGCACACACGCAAGCATACACACACACATATACACATAAATAAATACACACGTAGATAAATAGACAAGCAGGCGAATAGATAGATAGATAGATAGATAGATAGATAGATAGATAGATAGATAGATAGATAGATAGATAGATTAGTATCTCAATATATAAGTGTGTCTTGTGTTTCATAATTTCCTTTCCCGATTGTGTAAAATGTGATGTCTCT
>NW_026328068.1:0-422 GCF_001194135.2 Octopus bimaculoides
TACATATATATATATATGTGTGTGTGTGTGTGTGTGTGTGTGTGTGAAGAACACTTACGACGCAGGAAGTATTATTATGCTAGCTTGCCCCCTTTTTAACGTTTGTGGACATAGTAAAGTCATAGAAGGGGACAGCAGGCTCTGAAACAATGGCTGGATGCTTGCTTTTGGTTGGAGGTTTCTGTCACTAAATCAACACTGGGTAACTACCAACTATATTAGGATTAGCAATATTCTGCGTTAAAAACATTTGGTTTCTTACTCTTTCCCTACACTGCTATGAAATATAATAATATCTCACTCACCACTTGTGTTTATTTGTGTTTCGACTGTGTAATGTCACTCATTCAGTGCTCTTATGACAAATAAAGAAATTATTATTATCATTATTATTATTATTATTATTATTATTATCATTATTA
>NW_026328069.1:0-339 GCF_001194135.2 Octopus bimaculoides
TTTTGTTTATGAATTATACACACACACATACACACATATATATATACATATGTATGTATGATGTATGCATGTGCATATATCTACATATAAGCGTATGAGTGTGTGTGTGTGTCTCTCTCTATATATGTATGTATGTGTGCGTATGTATATATATATATATATATGAAAGCAAAAATATTATTAGTAGTAAAATTTCGGCCAGTTAAGCCATAGTCGGGTGAAATTCCGAAGTCACTGTCAGTAATATTCTACTTTAAGAATGATAAATTTGTCCTCTACAAAAGTACAGAGTAACCCATCAGATTAATGTCAAATTGATGTTATTATAACTGAACATAA
>NW_026328070.1:0-867 GCF_001194135.2 Octopus bimaculoides
CCGAATTCTTATGGATAACATACTTTGAAGATATAGGTTTCATATAATATCTATCTATCTATATATATATATATATATATAATTAAAGCCACAAGGTTTCTGAAAAATCCTGCGCCGACCCCCAACTCTATATGCGTGGGGTCTTTGCCCTAATAAATGAAATCCTACGTAGACGGCTATACTCGCGAAAGGCAACGCTTTGTACTCCCTAGTACGCTTTTGTATTCCTCTCAGACTATCTTTTCGTACGTGTGTGTGACTCTGTAAGTTGTGTGTGTGTGAGTTTGTGTATGTGTGAGTTTGTGTATGTGTGAGTTTGTATGTGTGTGTGCTTGTATATATACCTTCTTTTATTCTGTTACTCGTCTCAGCCATTTGACTGCGGCCATACTGGAACCACTACCTTTAGTCGAACAAATCGACCCCAGGACTTATTCTATGTAAGATTAGTACTTACTCTATCAGTCTCAACTCTGTAACACTCATCTCTGTCGGATTCCAGACCAATACCGAAATTCCTCAAATGCAGAAAATCCTGGTTTCCATACGGTAAAACTGTTGTGAGGGCGTGGCGAAGAGTAAACCTAATCCAAAGATTAATCCAAAGATTAATCCAAAGAAATCCTCTAAGACATCTTTGTATTAAGGGATTCCTTTGGCCAACCCTGTATATGTAATCGAAATAATTATATGACAAAGCTCACCTGACAGTATATCAAAGCCATTTTATTCTAAGAACGAATACAATAAAAGCACCTTAATATGAAACATCATGAAAATTGTTCAAACTGAGGTCCTTCTTGAAAGACACATTTTTTTCCATTCGAGTCGATACAGAATTACAGATAGTATTTATGGAATTTTGAT
>NW_026328071.1:0-419 GCF_001194135.2 Octopus bimaculoides
GATACTCTTTCTGCCGATGTTTAAGTACCTATTCCTTTCTTTTCTTATAAAAATTATCCTGGTTATGGCCTAGGGGATACAGACTAACGCTATCGGCGACAGTTCTGGCACGAACGAACTTAGAAGGCCAGACCCAACCTTTTGATAATGTGATAATGCAATAATGCAATCATATTTTTGTTCGTTTGTTTGTTTGTTTATTTGTTTTGTTTTGTTTTGTTTTGTTTTGTTTTTTGTTATGTTTTGTTTTTTTTTGTTAGCGTACATGGAAGAATCAATTGAATCGACCCCGTAGTGGGAATGACGAATGAGACCCTAACTGACTCCCGACAGGATTCGAAACCAGAGCGCCAGTATCAACTATAATGGTGATGATGATGATATAATAATAATAATAATAATAATAATAATAATAATAA
>NW_026328072.1:0-200 GCF_001194135.2 Octopus bimaculoides
ATATATTTATATATATGCATAAGTAATGTTCGTAGCCATAAACACATACACGCACACACACACACATACACATAGATAGATAAGTAGATAGATAGACAGTTATAGCCATATACATACGTACATAATATCAACATTTCTGTTTCCGTCGAACTCTTCATCTATCTACCTATATATATATATATATATATATATAGGCTTAT
>NW_026328073.1:0-228 GCF_001194135.2 Octopus bimaculoides
CACACATGTGTATATACATACATATATATGCATGTATATATACATGTATATCTATACATATATATAAACCTGTGTATATATATACATATATATATGCACAATATATATATATGAATATATGCATATATATATGTATATATACATATATAGATATGTATACATATGTATATGTACATATACATATAGAGCTATATATATACACACATATATATATATATATATATATAT
>NW_026328074.1:0-465 GCF_001194135.2 Octopus bimaculoides
TGATGTTATTGTTTCATTTTTGACACATAATACTGAAATAGTGGAGGAGAAAAGATATTGCTGTGGGCTCGAACTATGCAGGAAGTTAATCATTTTTTTGGCCTAAGACACTACATGGACCTTAAAAGAATTTTGCTCCTGAAAAATGGAGCTCATGGAGCTGAACATTGTGGGAGTTAAGGCCCCTATTGGTGATGGGTGTATTAATGTCAACCAGAGAAGTTTAATTGTTGGGAATCTTTTTAACTTGTGTATAATATGTATTTTTGAATTTCTATAAAATAGGAAATATATGTATGTTCAATGGGTTTGTAAAAGAGAGCAAAGCTACAGGAAAGCAAAAGACGAATGATCACGATAATCAGTCAGCTACCGTAGCCTAGTCATTACTACTCCCCAATGTAGGATGCCTCATCATACAGGTGACAGGTACAGCTTTAAGATGCATTATGGATCTATAGCAAT
>NW_026328075.1:0-398 GCF_001194135.2 Octopus bimaculoides
ATATATATATATATATATATATATATATATACACACTCATACACATATATGCATAGTTCTTTAATGTATATATACTTACAGATTCATATACACACATATACACATATACACATATACATATATACACGTGCATATATACCGTCATTATTCGCATACACATATAAAAAAGAAACAGGCACGCACTACTACATTTACGTAACAGTATGTACATTATTGTGTTTGCTTTGATTAACTCAACACAGGTATTCAATATCATCCTGTATGCTTAGATTTATTTCTTCATATATTTTTGAAAAAATTTTTTGTTTTATCAGAATTTTTTTTAGGGTTATTTTATTCTATTTTATTTCATATTCTTTATTCCCTTATTTATTTATTTTTTCCTTTCGTATTATTCT
>NW_026328076.1:0-304 GCF_001194135.2 Octopus bimaculoides
ATATATATATATATATACATACACACACACACACACATATATATATACATCTATATTTATCTATATATATACACACACATATATACATATATACACATATATTCACATATATATACACACACACACATATATATACCGACACTCAAACACTCTATAGCATAATGAAATAACACTCCGGTGACCAATGCGGAGTAGCTCATTCATACATAGGAAAAAAAATGTATCATATGTGATTTTCAAATGTAAATAAGAATTAAATATGAATGATATATATACATATATATATATATATATATATATATAC
>NW_026328077.1:0-420 GCF_001194135.2 Octopus bimaculoides
TATAAATATATACGTGAACAAATATGCATATGTGTATGTAAGTATATGTATAAATATATAGATGCATATGTATAAACATATGATGTATGATATATATATATATATATGTACATATATACCACACATCATATATATTTGTACGTATGCATACACAAAGGGGTAGTGAGAGAGTGGGACAGAGAGGGAGAGAGAGAGTAAGGAACATTTTATTGGTAATGAACGAGTGGAAACGAAAATGCTCAATACAAGTGAAAAGAGTGCAGTAAATTTAAATTATTAAAAGAACTGTGATTACTTGGAGTTGGCTTACACATTTTCTGATGACCTTCATTGTAAAAAACAAAACAACTGTGTTGATTTTGCCTGGAAGGTCATCTGAGGATATAAAATCCTACACAGTAACAGTAACTTTGACTAATT
>NW_026328078.1:0-105 GCF_001194135.2 Octopus bimaculoides
ATATATATATATATATATACATACATACATACATACATACATATACTACATACAATACACACATAAGTATATAAACACAAATATTCATGTACACACATATATAAA
>NW_026328078.1:275-664 GCF_001194135.2 Octopus bimaculoides
ACACACACACACACACACACACACACACACACACACACACACACATATTTAGATATATATATTATACACACATAATCACTTATATACATAAATTTATATATGTATGCATGTGTGTATATGCATGAGAGTGTGTGTGTGTGTGTGTGTGTGTGTGTGTGTGTGTGTGTGTGTGTGTGCAAGGAGGTGCATATGCTTTCATTCATTCTAAACTACTCTCGTATTAAAGAGGAGTCTTCACAATTTCGGTCCCAGCGGTGTAGTTACCAGTTTCACTCTTGAACTATTGGAACTTTTATTAATAAGTAAAAATCATGTAGGACTTCAATCTTTCCACAGGTACATCACTTGTGAATATAAATAATATATACATACATACATACATATATATA
>NW_026328079.1:0-310 GCF_001194135.2 Octopus bimaculoides
ATATATATATAATGCATAGGTATATGCATATATAAAAACGTATATATATATATACATACAAATATATATACCATACTATATATATGTATATATATACACACACATATGTGCATTATAAAATAAATAAGATAATGAACATATTCTGCTTCACTGTATTATTATGTATGTTTGTATGTATGTATGTACGTATGTACGATTTTGTGCGTATATATATGAAAAAATTCTATTGTTTACTTTTCATTAACTCAGAGACTAAACTATTTGTTCTAAAATTACCCTATGATATATACACACACACACACACACACAC
>NW_026328080.1:0-533 GCF_001194135.2 Octopus bimaculoides
ACCATTTAAAAAAAAAAAAAAGAGAAAGAACTGATTTTAAATCATTCGACTAAAACTTCTTCAAGACGGTGCTGCAGTATGGCCGTAGTCCGCTGAATGACAGACAAAAGTTAGAAGATATATAACAACGTCGTAGGTGTTCATTTGTTACGCAATTCCTCGTGGATTTTCGTAAATTCGGGACAAATGTTTATCTCAAATTAATCACTGACGCAATTCCTTAGGTTATATAAATGCTGTGCCGGCTTTAAGAGAACATTGACCTGTCTTTCCAGCGATACGTATCGATATTTTGTAAGTTGTTTGTTTACTTTTTCTTCCGATATTTGGTTATTGATTTTGGGCGTTACATATCTTTGAAATAGAATGAATTCACCTGGTTGTGTTTGAATTCAATTCAGGCTTCTTCACAAAAATCAGGTCGCACCCGACATATGCATGCATGTGTATATGTTTATGTGTATGTATGTATGTGTGTGTATTTGTGTGTGTGTGTATATGTGTGTGTGTGTATGTATATATATATATATATA
>NW_026328081.1:0-877 GCF_001194135.2 Octopus bimaculoides
ACACACACACACACACACACACACAACACACATACAAAACATACACACATGCACACACAGATACGCAACATGCATACACACACACACACACACAATTATGGCCAGCTTCTTTCACTTTCCCTCTACCAGATCCACTCACAAAGCCTTGGTTGGCCCAGGGCTATAAGGGAAAACACTTACCCGAGGTGCCACACAGTGTGACTAAACCTGAAATCTCATGGCTGTGAAGCAAACATCCTATTCACGTGGCCATGCCTGTGGGCAAACATTTTAGTGCATAGATTTGCTATCTTCCATTTTAGAAAATCCTTCTTAATCTATAACACAAATCATTCCCATTAAACTTCTTTATACTGCACCATTAATCCACTTTTACTGCTGCTACTTTCATCCTTATTCCACAGACTGAAACCTGTCCAACTTCAACATCTCTCATCTTGTAGAAGTTATGATATTTCTGGGAAAATTTCCAATGTCATTATTTTGAATTACCAAATCAATTTATGTTCTATCTTCTCAAAGATATCCTCAAGTCGCATGGCTATATGTTGGAGTATTCTTTGGTGAAATGGTCTTATATGGGCCACCAGTTGGTCAATGCTGAGCATACAACTGCACAAACATGTGTAGGCTTGGACAAGATTTTTTTTTTGGAAGGCTTGCAGTTACCTCTGGATGTAGATCTCTGGTTTCACACTACCAATTTGAATATAGGAACTTTATTGCTCTAAATTAGCTGTATAACATTAAGAAGAAAATACAATATAAAAATGAAAAATAAAATAAGTATAAATAAAAAGGATTAATTATTCTAATGAAACATACACACATGTATGTATAGATCTATCCATCTTTCTCTCTCTCTCTCTCTCTCTCT
>NW_026328082.1:0-599 GCF_001194135.2 Octopus bimaculoides
AAATATTAGCTTTTATTAAAACTAAAAAATTTATTACTAGTTATTACTTCTATTTGTTATTATTTGTTACTTCTATTAAAAATTAAAGATAAGTGAATTAAAATATTTTTTGCACTTTAAAAAATTCATTTTTTTTACTTGTTAATTAATAATTAGAAATTTGAAAATAGGTTATAAAAAATAATAGTAGTACATAATTAGAGTAACACAATAAATAGAATAATACAAAAATTAGTTATATAATACAGTAAAATAACAACAAATTCATAGTAAAATTTGTTTGAGTTATTGCCAAGTGTTCACATTTATAGTCTTGACCCAATGCCTATTTTTTTTACATAATGAATTTACATACCACATATACTATTCAACTTTGCATAAAACATTAGCTATATTGGTACTCTGTCTCTCATCTTTTAAGTTTTCTACCGTGTCAATATTTTAACAAAATGATGGTACTACCTTTTTTAATTATAACGTTACGTTGTAAATTAAAATCAAATAATTTTTAATATTTAAATTTTATCCTTAGCCGCAATATTTTAAGTAAAAAACTTTCTTGTTCTGTACTTTACCAGATGTAATAAGTTGTCCTGAAC
>NW_026328084.1:0-229 GCF_001194135.2 Octopus bimaculoides
ATATATATATATATATATATATATATATATATATATATGTATAAATCTGTATGTGTGCATATATGTATATGTATTTGTGTGTATGTATATATATGCATGTATGAATATAGAAAAATATCCATATACAGAAGAACCTTGGTTTTCGAACAGTTCTGATCACGAATAAATCGTGCATTATTTATATATAAAGCACGATTTATTCGTGATCAGAGACGTTCGTAAACCGAGG
>NW_026328085.1:0-104 GCF_001194135.2 Octopus bimaculoides
CTTGGGCAAGTGTCTTCTACTATAGCATCGGGCCGACCAAAGCTTTGTGAATGAATGTGGTAGACGGAAACTGAAAGATGTCCTGGGGTCGATTTGCTCGACTA
>NW_026328085.1:114-275 GCF_001194135.2 Octopus bimaculoides
AGGCGGTGCTCCAGCATGGCCGCAGTCAAATGCCTGAAACAAGTAAAAAAACAAAAATTGCTTTAACCTTGAAAAGCATGTTTTATATTACTGGCACCAAGACGATACAAACCAGAATGTACATGTGGTAGGAATCATGATTTTTACCGATAATCTGGCAG
>NW_026328086.1:0-522 GCF_001194135.2 Octopus bimaculoides
GTATATATAAAAATGAATGTATATACGTAAGTATATACGTATGTGAGCATATTTATGTATGTATACATATGTATGTATACATATGTATATACATATGTATATATGTATGCATATACGTATGTGAGCAAACGTATCTATGAATTTATATTTATATACATACATATATATACATATATACATATACATACATGCGTCTTTTAATATGCTTGCATATATACATATATATGTATATGTATATACATATATACATATATACATAGATATACAACATATACGAATATATATGTGCACACACATTTATTCATAAATATGTATGTATGTATGTGTGTATGTATGTATCTATGTACGTATGCACGTATGTATGTATGTATGCATGCATCTATATATACGCAGAAAACATATATGCATAAATGCTTAATATATGAATAAATGATCAATATATTTATGCCTATATAAAACACGCACACACACACATATATACACATACATATGTACATGTATATATATATATTTATATATATA
>NW_026328087.1:0-237 GCF_001194135.2 Octopus bimaculoides
GGCAGTTTTAGATTTAAAGAGAAAAAAATAACGGTTTGAGTATTAATGGTGTTGGTTATGTGTGTGTGAGTTGCTACTAGTTTACAAGTATATATTTTTGTTTACAAATGTATGTTTTAAAGGACATATGTGTGTATATGTTTATATGGTTGAGCATGTATAAATGCATGTATATATATTTATATGGATACGCCGGTGTTAAAACGGGGGTAGCTGATGAAGTAGAATGTTCTCTAT
>NW_026328088.1:0-449 GCF_001194135.2 Octopus bimaculoides
AACAACAACAACAACAACAACAACAACAACAACAACAACAACAATAAGAGCAACAACAACGACGACATCAACGACAACGTCTAAATTATTTATGAAAAACATGTCAACAGAATCTGAAATTAAATGAACATGATAGCATTGATATTTTGATGTTGATAGCGATGGTGATGGTGATGGTGGTGGTGGTGATGCTGCTACTGCTGCTGCTGCTGCTGCTGTTGCTGTTGTTGTTGTTGTTGTTGTTGTTGTAAACAGTTTCATGGCAGAGCAACATGAAATGTTCAGACGTGACAAACTTTGTGATATCGACACGGATTCTCGTGGAGAGCCACGTAGAAGGCCCAGTGATAATAGGAGCAATACGCATTAACAGGATCATCCGGATCGTCGTTATCATCATCATCATCATCATCATCATCATCATCATCATCACAAAACTCACTGAACGT
>NW_026328089.1:0-840 GCF_001194135.2 Octopus bimaculoides
TTCTCTGAGCATCTGCTAATACTTTACATGTACCACGTCCTCGCGTTGTTGTGTATTTTGTTCTTTGTTTGGATTTACATATATTTATATATATATATAAATTTAAATAATAAGGGTGATAAATTGGATATTAATTTAATTAACACCAATTTAAAACCAGTGGCCTAGCATTAAGAAAATTCTGAAAATTCAGAAAAATTTGATCACATACATGTGAGAAGGGATTATCTTCTGTGGAATTGTTTCCCGTATTTAGTGCGCCAGAGCTGAGACTTTTGAAAATAACTCCCATGTAATCGGTGGGAACTGTACACATGTCTAATTTTATGTGGACAATTCGTGTATTGTTCTGTAAATTGTATTGTTGTATCGAACGGTCGTACGGATGAGCCTTGGATGGGTTATGTAAGTAAAAATTACATTAATCCATTAATGTGCGAAACCTGGTCTACAACTAATTCTTTTATTTTTGTATATTTTCAATTGTCTTGTCCGTTCATGTTCTGGTGAGTGCTGAATTTCCCTGGAGAACATTCTTTTCTTTTGTGGTTTGACCATTGATGGTCGATTTCTAGCGTAAAGGATGTCCACTTAGTGGTCATCCCTGCTCACATGTGTGTATATATATATATATATATATTGTTGTTGTTGGCACTCCGTCACTTACGACGACGAGGGTTCCAGTTGATCCGATCAACGGAACAGCCTGCTTGTGAAATTAACGTGAAAGTGGCAGAGCACTCCACAGACACGTGTACTCATAACATAGTTCTCGGGGATATTCAGCTCGACAGAGTGTGACAAGGCTAGCCCTTTAAAATACAGGTACAACAGAAACAG
>NW_026328090.1:0-207 GCF_001194135.2 Octopus bimaculoides
TATATATCTGCCTATATATATATATTCATGCACAAACACACACACATATATATGCATGTATATGTGTATATATATGTGCATGTATAAGTATATGCATATATATATACATACATATATATACATATATATGTATACATACACATATATACATATGTATGGATATATATATATACATATGTATGTATATATATATATATATATATATAT
>NW_026328091.1:0-637 GCF_001194135.2 Octopus bimaculoides
GGGCTTCTTTCAGTTTCCGTCTACCAATTCCACTCACAAGGCTTTGGTCAAGGGTATAGTAGAATATAGTTGCCAAAGGTGCCATGCAGTGAGACTGAACCCAGAACCACACAGCCACTCCTGCGCCTATATATATATATATATATATATATATATATATCAAGAGAGAGAGAGAGAGAAAGAGTGGAGGGTAGAGAATATTTCATGTCCTTTTGGCTGCCTTTAGCTACGGCGCTGAACATGTAGAAGGTATCTCCTGTCCCTTCACATTAAGTCAATTATAGAGAGAGAAAGGGATGAACACGCCTGCTAACACAGTAACAACAGCACATCACACACACATATTGCATTAACTTCAACTTACTTTTCGTAAATAACCAAAATTATGTTGAATGAGGATTATCTCCTCTCCCTTAAAACCATATAGGTCCAAATTTGGGGAAAACCTATATCTGAATCGAAGAACCTTTCGTGCCAAGTTTAGACATGATTGGTTAACTGGTTTCTGTTTGCATTGGTAACAAAAACAAAATTTAAAAAACAAGCAATTTTGTATATTAGATGTATGTATATATTTATGTATGTGTGTCTGTAACTGAACACCTCCCATCGCTTGACAGCTGATGATGGTGTGTTT
>NW_026328092.1:0-411 GCF_001194135.2 Octopus bimaculoides
ATATATATATATATATATATATATATATATATATGCATATATACACACGTATGCTACATACTTACATGCATAGGTATATACATATGCATATGTGCGCACGCGACGTCACAAAACGTAAACAACAAAAAATGCGAAGTACGAGGACAGAGAAAGAAACGGATGGAAAACAAGACAAACAACACAAAGAACGACCCTTCATCAGTTGTCCGCTGCTTTTCTAATCCGTATTTTGAGCATTTCAGGACAAGATACGCCTTCGAGAAAACAGTTGCTCCCGCAAAGCAAACTAAATAAAATTTAGGATTTTGAGGAAGATCAAAATTGGTGACAAAAACAGGACAGTGAAAACAAACAGGAAGGCCTGCTAAGCCTAAACGAGATTATTTATATATACATATATGTATATATATA
>NW_026328093.1:0-484 GCF_001194135.2 Octopus bimaculoides
ATAATGATACGCTTTTCTTTGGGGTATAATTCACAAACCAAAGTTGTAGAGCTAAGAAGAAATGCCTGAAAAAGAAAATAGTAAAGAAAATTTCTAACGTAAATTGAAAGTGGATAAGATACTGCAACAAGTTCATATAGCTTTCGAGTAGTGAAGACCGTTGGAATTTTAACGTGTTATTTATTCCACACAATCAATGTTATATGCTTAATTAACAATATATTGGATTTCTAGGGTTAACGATTGCTGAGTTTATCGGGTCATTTTCAACAAGTTAGTTGGTTATACGCATATGTCATGGCAACAATGCAGTACGTATCAACAAGACAGTTATTCACCACGTTAACATTCCACCTTGTTGCAAATAAGTATCATAGTTTACATGTAATTCGCTGTGGCAAACAAGGTAGAACACTACTATTGTAAATGAGGATTTATATCGGATCAGAAATGTGATATATGTTGTAAGGACATCATCTCTCCA
>NW_026328094.1:0-306 GCF_001194135.2 Octopus bimaculoides
TAAGCACAACAGACCTGATATAATAATTTGGGATAGAGAAGAGAAACTGTACAGTTGTGGAAATTAGCTGACCAGTAGATGTTTACATAAAGCTGAAGATCAGTGAAAAAGAGCATATCTATGCTGAAATACTGAGAAATCTGCAGTTACTCTATCCAAATTACAAGTTCAGGTTTCTACTTGTAATTATTGCGGCCCTGGGATATGTAATACAATGCCTAAATACCGATCCTTAGAAATTAGGCTTCTCAAAACCAGAAGGGAGAAAGCTAATAGGAAGACACCAGATCCAATCCATCACTGGAA
>NW_026328095.1:0-411 GCF_001194135.2 Octopus bimaculoides
ACACACACACACATATATATATATATATATAAAAATATATATATATATTTGTATATATAAACACATTATATACTCTAGCATACCCAAGTGCACAAAGCCATAAATGTATATATTATATATGCATATAAGTATGCATATATATATATATATATATATATATATATATATATATATATATATATATCGAAAAAGGAACGTTTACCTATGTACATTTATCTATCTATCTGTCTATCTATCTATCTATCTATCTCTCTATCTATATGTACATATAAGCAAATTTGCTTAAATATATAAGTATGCATAAATTTATGCATAGATTTAAACACCTGCAGTCCCATACGTTAGCGCAATGTGTACATGCATGTGTTGATATATATATATATATATATATATATATATATATATATATAT
>NW_026328096.1:0-565 GCF_001194135.2 Octopus bimaculoides
ATATATTATAGAAATTGAGAAGGAAATTATAACACCAACGTGAGAACGATTCAATGAGAGAGCGGTAAGATGTAAATAAAGCCACATATAGAAAGAGGCAGGATGAAGAGTGATAAATAGATAGATAGATAGATAGATAGATAGATAGATAGATAGATAGATAGATAGATAGATAGATTAAAAGATAGATCGAATATAGATTTGATTCCAGAGAAGATACAATTACAGTATAAGCGAGTGTGAGGGGAACATTTTTCAGGAAAATAAATTAATGTTAAAAATGTCCATTGTCGCATAGAACGAAGTAGTTCAAAATCTTAAAATAAAGTAATATATATATATAAATATAAATAAAAGCTATAAAAAATTTTTTGGGAAAAAAAAAGTAACATCATAATAAATAACAGTTCAAAAATAAATAAATAAAAATATATTGATTCCCCTCACAATTTTAATTATTCAAGGAAAATATGAGCTTTGGAGAAAACAATTGCAACAACTATAACGCCAAGAACAGTAACAACAAGAAACACAACGAAATTATAAAATAAAATAAAGAAACCAA
>NW_026328097.1:0-201 GCF_001194135.2 Octopus bimaculoides
ATAATGTTGAATTGTGTATGTGTTTATGTGTATGTTGTTGTCACAGATCAAGTATGTGTGGTCGTGTGTGTTTTTCCGTTTCTATGTTATGAAAAATATGTTAGAGATAGAGGAAAGGTATTATATTAGAGAGAGGAAGAAGAAGTAAGAATGTAAAATGTAACCAAGTTAATCTATGACTTTGTATGTATCACTTTCTCT
>NW_026328098.1:0-401 GCF_001194135.2 Octopus bimaculoides
ATAATTCCCGCCAATTAGAATGAGGTCATTGGTAACCATAGGTACATATAAATGCGTGTATTTACGTATGATTGTCAGTGTGTCTGTTTATTTGACTCTCCCTCTCCTTCGTTTGTCTGTCATTACAGTATCGAAATGTGATTTGATACTGAAATAGTTTTTTTTTTTTTCTCCTTCCTTTCTTTTTGCATTTGTTGTTGAAGTTTTCGTAAAGGTTCGTAAGAGGAAGTAGGAGTTGAAAGGATTTGTATTAGAAAGAGGAAATTAGATTTTATTAGGGAGAAAATGTTTACTGCTGTGGTTTTATGGATTTTATTCATTATTACGAAATTTTTGGAGTGAAAAAATGAGGCAGTGACCTAACAAATTGTATTTAGAATATTAATTGCGATTGTTTAATC
>NW_026328099.1:0-210 GCF_001194135.2 Octopus bimaculoides
AAAAAAAAAAAAAAAAAACTTCCAGCTCTTTAAATTCTGATTCATGTCCTGCCGAGGTCAACTTTGCCTCTCATCTCTTTAGGATCAATAAATAAAGTACCAGTTAAGTACTGAGGTTGATTTAATTGATTTAATCCCCTCCCTTCAAAAATCACTGGCTTTGTGCCTAAATTATTATTATTATTATTATTATTATTATTATTATTATTA
>NW_026328100.1:0-586 GCF_001194135.2 Octopus bimaculoides
TATTTGCATAGTATTCAAATACAAGGGGCATTTTCATTGTTTCTGCCTGTCTGTCTCTCTTGTTTACTCTTGTGAATTCTTGGCAGAGAAGAAGGAGGAGGAGGATGCGGGAGTGCTATGATAGAAGTAGGATTAAGTGGTCAAGTGCCCTGAAAGTGACTTGTGGATGGTAGTAGTGATTGACCATTTAACATCCTACTACTATCATGGCACTCTTGCATTATTATTATTATTATTATTATTATTATTATTACTATTATTATTATGCCTTTTACTCCTCCTCTTTTTCTTCTTCTCTGCCAAAAATTCACAAGACCTCGAACCCACAAGAGTAAACAAGAG
This sequence comes from Octopus bimaculoides, assembly GCF_001194135.2. Taxonomy (NCBI): domain Eukaryota; kingdom Metazoa; phylum Mollusca; class Cephalopoda; order Octopoda; family Octopodidae; genus Octopus; species Octopus bimaculoides. Next base: position 343 of record NW_026328100.1, read on the forward strand.
AGGCAGAGACAGGCAGAAACAAGGAAAGTGCCCCTTGTATTTGAATACTCTCTTTACTTGTTTCAGTCATTTGACTGTGGCCATGATGGAGCACTGCCTTTAGTCGAGCAAATCGACCCCAGGACTTATTCTTTGGAAGCCTAGTACTTATTCTATCGGTCTCTTTTGCTGAAATGCTAAGTTACGTGAACGTGAACACACCACCATCGGTTGTCAAGCGATGTTGGGGGACAAACACAGACAC
>NW_026328101.1:0-629 GCF_001194135.2 Octopus bimaculoides
ATATATATACATATATATACATATATATACACATATATATATGTATATATTATATATGTTATATAAATTATATATACATAAATAATATATGTATACTATATATATATATATATATATCTTATATATAGTCTGTGGAAGGCGCGTGGACAAGTGGTTAGCGTATTGCAATCATGATCGTGGTTTCGACACCCAGACTGGCCGTGCGTTGTGTTCCCGAGCAAAACACTTCATTTAACATTGTTCCACTGCGAATGGGTATCCGCGTTCCGTTCAGGGGGAATGTTTGCCTACACACCTAACCAACGGGGTGACATCATTCGATAGCTAAAACAATGTGAATAGCATTCGATATCACACACACACACACACACACACACACACACACACACACACACACACACACACACACACATAGGTAGATAGAAATATGAGCATATTGTAAATATTTATATATATTTTAATATACATATATATAATATACATACATATATATAAAATACATGCATATATAATATATATATATATAATATATATATATATATGATATGCATAATATAAATACATGATATATATACTTAGAAAGGATTTAGCTAATCCTATCAGGTGGTGCTATTAAGTTAGACATGGCC
>NW_026328102.1:0-211 GCF_001194135.2 Octopus bimaculoides
AACTGTTACAAAAAGGTTTGCCTCCTTGGCACGGCCAGAATAATCAGGAAAGTATTAGATCACTGAAAGGAATGGATATCATGGTATCTTAAGCAGCAGGCAGCAAGCCCACTATGCATGCAAGACTCCAGGAGTTCTAACAAAACCTGAGATAAAAAAAAATGATGATGATGATAATAATAAATGCCTGGATGCAGTGCCAGGCAGTGGC
>NW_026328103.1:0-202 GCF_001194135.2 Octopus bimaculoides
GTGTCTGTGTATGTGTGCATGTATGTGTGCATGTGCATGTGCATGTGTGTGTGTGCGTGTATGTGTGAAACAGAGGAGGGGCATGTATGTGTGTGATTATGAATGTATGTATGCGTGTATATTTATATATATATATATATAAATACACACACATATATATATATGTATGTGTATTTATATATATGGATGTATATATATATAT
>NW_026328104.1:0-274 GCF_001194135.2 Octopus bimaculoides
TTGAAAGTCCGAAAGATCTGTCATTTTAATGAATTTTAATTACCTTTTTTCTTATGATATCTGAAAAGAAACAGGAATTTTAAGCACAACATATTAGGCAACACTAATAATAAATCAAAAAGCATAAAAATAAACAAGCTTTTGGCAGCTTTATAGATATTTCAAAATTATGATGCTATGATGCTAGATGTTAACATTATTTTGCCCAAGTCCTGTATATATGTATACATACATACATACATGTATATATATATGTATGTATGTATGTATGTAT
>NW_026328105.1:0-118 GCF_001194135.2 Octopus bimaculoides
GTCTTTCGAACTTGTCAAATATAATTCTGTGAAAATACAGAGATCTTTTTATTTATATAAAACAGGTGTTTTTTTGGGGTTTTGTTTATAACAGAACATTGATTTGTTTTTTGCTTTT
>NW_026328105.1:4242-4384 GCF_001194135.2 Octopus bimaculoides
TGTAGTTGTTGATGGTGGTGTTGACAGTGGTGTTGGTACTGCCAGGCTCAAAGGTGATGGTAGTGGCAGCAGAGTTTGTTGAAATAGTGGTGGTGCCAGTGTTGACGGCCGATGACCTTGCGTTCTTGGTTTTGTTTTTGTT
>NW_026328105.1:4394-4541 GCF_001194135.2 Octopus bimaculoides
TGCCAGTGTTGACGGCCGATGACCTTGCGTTCTTGGTTTTGTTTTTGTTGTTGTTGATGTTGTCACTGGTGGTGGTGGCAGGCGAGACTGCTGTAGCATCAGAGTTTTTGGACGTGATGGTGGCGGTGGTGGTTGAGGCAGCAGCAG
>NW_026328105.1:4551-4666 GCF_001194135.2 Octopus bimaculoides
CAGAGTTTTTGGACGTGATGGTGGCGGTGGTGGTTGAGGCAGCAGCAGTAAACCCAGAAGCATTACTTTTCTCCACCTCCTGTCTGCGTTCATGCGGGACGGCATTAGATTCCTT
>NW_026328105.1:6241-6346 GCF_001194135.2 Octopus bimaculoides
CCTTCAGCTATGAAAATCATATTTAATGGTCAATTTCCTTACTTTTGTAATTCAATTAAGAATGTCGGAAGTCCGAAGAAAATTTTGACACTACTGGCCTCTAAT
>NW_026328106.1:0-348 GCF_001194135.2 Octopus bimaculoides
AAAAAAAAAAAAAATATACAATTGACTCTGTACTGGAGGGGACAAGCCCATGAATGTCAAAATAACAACTGCTGTAGCCATTGTAAGAGTCTGAGCAACAAAGAATTTTTAATGCAAATTTTTTGCGGCTAGGTGCAAGCATGGCTGTTGGTAAGAAGTTTCCTTGTCAATCATATGACCCTGGATTCAGTACCACTGCATGGCACCTTGGACAGGTGTTTTCTACTATAGCCCCAGGCCAACTAAAACTTTGTAGATGGATTTGGCAGATGAAAGCTGAAAGAAACTCGTTGTGTGTGAGTATATATATATATATATATATATATAAAGTGTAGTATATTGCCACTT
>NW_026328107.1:0-284 GCF_001194135.2 Octopus bimaculoides
TATATATGTATATATGTATGTATACGAACATACGTACATATGCTGGGCGTAAGAAAGAGGCTAAGAGAGGCAAGTTTAGCAGAATTTTGGAAGCAACGAAGATAGATATTTCGAAGCAAAACAAAAATAGTGTAAATAGGCGACATCATGCCGTTCGTTTGGTTTGCTTGTCTTTGCTGTGTTGTTTATACTTTCATTTGATAGGCTATAATTTAATTTTCGTATTGTTTGTATATTGGTGTATTTGTATAAATATGATTTCCAATGTGTATTCATCGAAGAGG
>NW_026328108.1:0-136 GCF_001194135.2 Octopus bimaculoides
AATTATTGACCGACACAGGAACGAATGGGAAGAGGAGTTAATGCGTTGTTGTTTGCTTCTGTTTCAGAAAATCTACGCGGTACCCGTAAAAGGAAACATTAGCCACCTCTTATATATAACATCTTACATTGGCTGC
>NW_026328108.1:320-446 GCF_001194135.2 Octopus bimaculoides
AGAAAATTCCAGAGTGCTGTCACACATATGAGTGATTGAAGAAATATTTCAGGGCAAATTTGTGTCCAGACAGTAAGGATGATAAAAGACAAAGAGAGAAGGGACAGGAAGCGCTATCCCGTGTTT
>NW_026328109.1:0-950 GCF_001194135.2 Octopus bimaculoides
TGTGTGTGTGTGTATATATATATGTATATATATGTGTGTGTGTGTGTGTGCGTGTCTGCTCACGTGTGTATGTATATATATAATATGTAATATTATAAAATTATATATATGTGTGTGTATGCATGCATGTATGAATTTATGTATGTATGGCTGGCTGGCTGAATGGATGAGTTGCTAGATGTATATATGCCTGTGTCTGTGACTGTGTATTTCTATAAGTATATATGTATGTATATATATATAGATATAAATATATGAATGCATATATATATATATATACACACACACACACACACACACACACACACACACATATATATATATATATATATATATATATACATATACACATGTAAACACATACACCAACACACACAAACTTACACAAATATGCACACGCACAGAAGCACACATATACATTTATACACAAATATATCTTCATATAGATGGATAGATCGACAGATATTGATATATAGCCATAGATATAGAATATGAAATAGAATAATTAATCCTTAGCTGTGAAATATTTGGTCTGTGAAACCAATATTTCTTATTCACAATAGTTTTAAAAATCAGTACCAGTGTATTCTCAGAACTCATTTAGACTTAACATTTTCTAATCTACTTGGATAAATTCTATACATCCATTTTTATCAATATTCCTTGCATCAGAAGTTTATCAATGTTCACAGCAGCATATTGGACTGACAAATAAGGAAAGAAACTTCAAGAAATTCGAGGGATTATTTTGGCAAAAATCCAGAATAGGCGTCAACAACAAAAGAAAGCAATTACAGGGAGATATTATTCTATAGAAATGTAGAATTATAAAGTGAAGAATATATCGCTGTGTATGAGTGTGTGTATGTATTTCCATACATATAATCTAAGGATTACAAATATGTGTACACATACATACATACATACATGCATACATACATACATACATA
>NW_026328110.1:0-202 GCF_001194135.2 Octopus bimaculoides
CATAAATACACACTTACACACACACTTACATACACACACGCACACACACACAAATACACACACATGCATATACACATATATACATACACACACGCGTACACACATACATATATATATATGCATAAATTCATACATACATACACACACATACCTTCATACATGCATACATACATACACACATACATTCATACATACACGCATA
>NW_026328111.1:0-762 GCF_001194135.2 Octopus bimaculoides
TATATATATATATATATATATGTATTATATATGTATTCAGTCACAAAACTGGACTGAAAAAAGTGAGAGTAAATGTGAAAATAGAGCGTCTAGAGAAAGCAGCGTCACTTAAAAGTGTATGGATCCTCCACAGAGTTGTAGAAGTCTGAATGAAGAAGATCATTTCTTCAGACCACTGGTTGTGGACAGCTGCTGGCTCTTTAGCCGAGAATTTGATACATTCTTCAGCGAGATTGCGATGATGATGAAGATTATGATGATGAGTATGATGATGATGATAATGATAATGATGATGACACTCTCTACTATAGACACAAAGCTTACAATTTTGGGGGATGGGCTAGTCCTTTACATCAGCCCCAGTGCTCAACTGGTACTTGTTTTATCGACTTCGAAAGAACGAAAGGCAAAGTCGACCTCGGCAGAATTCGAACTCAGAACGTAGTGACGGACGAGATGCCACTAAGCATATTTAATTTATCGACTCCGAAAGGATGAAAGGCAAAGGCAAAGGCAAAGTCGACCCCAGCGGAATTTGAACTCAGAACGCAAAGACGGACGAAATACCGTTAAGCAATTCACCCGGCGTGCTAACGTTTCTGCCAGCTCGCCCCGCCTTTCAGACGCTCGTAATTACGAAGCAAACTTCTTAAATACACAACCAAAGCTTTGCTGGCATTCACAGTAAAATCAGGCCACCAACAACAACGAAAACACCAACAGCTACTACTACTACTACTACTACTACTACTACTACTACTA
>NW_026328112.1:0-425 GCF_001194135.2 Octopus bimaculoides
ATATATGTATGTATGTATGTATGTATGTATGTATGTTTGTGTGAATGTATGTATGCATATATATACTATTATAATATACTATATATTTGTGTATACAGGGAGAGAGGTGGGTAAATGAGAGTTGGTAAAAATCCCACAACTAAACGAGTGATAAAGACAAACACATCTAACAGTCGCAGCGAGATGAAAAATAAAGACTCCCTACAGAAAACTGAAAAAAGCGTAGAAATCCTTAAAACAAGAAAACAATATTTGAAATATATAAGGAAAATATATAACTGAAGATAGAAACAGAAAAGAATTTACAGTCACGTGTCTTGTGCTCTATGTACCTCCCGCCTCACCTCCTAATCTTATTATATTTCTTTGACTTTTATCTCCTACTCCTACACATAACAAATCACTACTATTTCACGGATTGACCC
>NW_026328113.1:0-471 GCF_001194135.2 Octopus bimaculoides
AAGGGTGGCCGTAAAAAATTATGTAATTGTAGGGACCCTTCTTTATGTACACTCGGCGGACTTTGTTTGTCCACAAATGCAGTGTATAAATGCGTAGTTAGAGACGAGGACAAACAAAATAAGTTTTATATTGGAAGTTCAGTGAATTTTAAAGCCAGGTATAGGGCGCACATGAGTTCCTTTTCTAATGAGAAATATTATAATTCCACAACACTCGCCTCTTACCTGCATGACCTCAAGAGGAGGAATAAGAAGTACTATCTTGAATGGTCAATCTTATCTAGAACCCCCCAATTTAGGGCTAATATTAGTAAGTGCTTATTGTGCATTAGGGAATCCCTTTCCACTCTTAGGTCTTTTGGGCCGAAAACCTTGAATAAGTTTATCAAGGTAATCTCTTTTTGCAATCATAAATTTTCCCCCACCTTCCTAAAACTATATAAAAATAGAAATAAGAACAAAAATAATAGT
>NW_026328114.1:0-247 GCF_001194135.2 Octopus bimaculoides
TATATATATATGTATATATATACATATATACATATATACATACACACACATATATATGTATATATATGTCACTATACATACATTTATATATATTTATCGATGTCGTTACATTCTTTATTATAACTCCATGTGTCACTACTATATACACACATGCGCGCGTGCGCGCACACAAACACACACACACATATATATGTATAAGGAGTGGCTGTGTGGTAAGTAATTTGCTTACCAACCACATGGTTCTGGG
>NW_026328115.1:0-218 GCF_001194135.2 Octopus bimaculoides
TGTATTGATGTACGTACGTACGTAACTACGCATGTATGTATGTAGGTACGTCCGTAACTACACATGTATGTACGTAGGTACGTACGTAACTACGCATGTATGCATGTACGGAAAGCGTTAGGTGATATGGATGAGAGAAAAGTGTTGAATGTCGAAAAGATAAGAGGGTTAGATAGGTGCACTAACATCTCTAGTTACATTGGAGTCATAGTACAAAG
>NW_026328116.1:0-228 GCF_001194135.2 Octopus bimaculoides
AAAACAATTATAATACGACGTATTGCACCCCAACTGATACTACCATCCGCAACAACAATATGAACAACATTAATAATATTAACAGTAATAATAACAAAAACTGTAGGAAGAATGATAGGATTCAGATTAATATCAATAACAACATTAAAAATGATAACGATAGAAATACTAACAATGAGAAAAATAACAATATTAAGAATACTAATATGAATAATAATAAAAATATAA
>NW_026328117.1:0-302 GCF_001194135.2 Octopus bimaculoides
TGTGTGTGTGTGTGTGCGTTTGTGTGTTTCTGCGCATATATGTATGTGAGCATGTTTATGTGCATGCTTATATGTGTATGTATACATATACGCATTTAAACCGGCCACGTTCAGCCCAATTATTCTGCCTGTCTAATGAGCAAACTAGCCAGATCTGACCCCTCACACCTAACCTACAATGTCATTCTAAGCATAAACAGTCACACCATCGAACCTCAAGGCTATGAGGTAATGCTTGATTACTTCATCACAATCGTCATCGTTTAATGTCCACTTTCCATGCTGGCATGGGTTGGACGGTT
>NW_026328118.1:0-458 GCF_001194135.2 Octopus bimaculoides
ATGGTGGTGGGGACAAACATGGACACAAAATCATGCACGCATATGTGTGCGTGCGTGTGTGCGTGTGTGCATATGTATATAATATATACACGTCGGGTTTCTTTCAGTTTCCGTCTACCAAATCCATTCATGAAGCTTTGGATGACCCGAGGCTACAGTAGAAGTCACGTGACCAAAATGTCACGTAATGGGACTGAACACGGAATCATTTCGTTGAGAAACAAACTTCTTACCACTGAGCCACGCCTGCGCCGATGATATGCATCCTTCTTTTATTCGTTTCAGCCCGATGACTGCGGACATGCAGAGGCCCCGCCAGTATCATCATCTTTTACAATGGACATTCTTGGGCAGGTAAGGCTGGGAAGTGCTGCCACACACGCCGTACTCTCCAAATTTGGCATCAACGGATTTCCACCTCGTTCGATCTCTTTCAAATCTCTGTCTGTCTCTGTCTC
>NW_026328119.1:0-2212 GCF_001194135.2 Octopus bimaculoides
AATGAAACGTTTTATCGAAAGCAATCGATTTGATGAGATTCAATTAGATGACATTTCGTGATTTCGCAGGTATCTGCCAATGGATGATCACCTCTATTCATCTGTAGCCCTTTCCTGTCTACGATCAGCTGCTGCTGCGGCTGCCACTGCTACCTATTCACTGTTTACCTACTTCACCTACTTCTAGCAGCACTGAAGTCATTTTGTGTTCTTGGAGTAGCTGATCTACGGAATGAACATTGCTATAGGTTAAATTCTTCAATTCTCATCTCCAATGGTCTAAAAGAGAAAAACATGCGGAGAATTCTATGAAGATTCATACTTAGGTGTGCGTGTTTGTGTGTATGTGTGGTTGCGTGTGTGTGTGTTTGTGTATGTGCGTTTAGATCGATAGATAGATAAACAGACAGACAAATATATAGATAGATAGATAGATAGATAGATAGATAGATAGATAGATAGATAGATAGATACACACACGCACATATACATATATCCGCACATATATAAGTACATTTTTGCCAGTCGAGTGAACTGGGATAACGTGAAATGACGTGTCTTGCTCAAGAACACAACACATCAACTGGTGCAGGAATCGAAACCATAACCTTACCATCATGGGTGTGACTACCCTAACATATATATATATATATATATATATATATACTATTCATTTAAATACAGTGTACATTTAAACACATCAGAGATGCCTATGATAGGACATCTAACCCGCTAGAAGGAGCAGTCAAAACTCCACACCACAATTAGGGATAATTTCGAAAGGGAATGAAAAATAAAAACATTTACCATCTATTTTCCAAACCATGGTTTCAAGTTATTTTTAGCAAAATAAAATATTTTGCAAGGCCAGCTATCATCAGCGGAAAAGCCAAGATTAACATATAAACACGAGGCACTACAGAGAAGCATCTATATACATATATATCTGTGTGAGATATTTTGCTCCACGCGGAAACACCAGGAGCTCATTAGAGGCTTTTTTTTTGCAAGCTCTTCGAAATCCTTTGCAATGCTTGAAGCTTTTCTGTATCGTGAGCTAGTCCCCACTTACGGAAGGGTTCCACTTGCGGTCTTATATCAACCATAACCAGCTTGAACTAGTTTCGGGTGCCCATAGCTATTTCCTTGACGGCATTCTTCAATTGTGTGGGTTCCTGATGTATCTTCTGCAGAAAATAGCGTTCAGATCCAGATGGTAAAAAGTGGCAGTCGGTTTCAGTGGGGGAATGATGCCGCAATGCCAGCCCTTGACATGTGCCTCGTAGATTTAGTCCTAATATTTCGAGTTCTTTATCTTGTGGGAAATATCGAGTCTCTCCTCCCAGGGCACTATGAGTTCGGGCATGCTCCTACCACTGAGTCGATACAAATTACCTTGTCGAAAGGCTTATTACTGTTGATTTTGTTAGGGTTATGTATGTGCGTGTATCTATCTATCACTCTATCTATTGAGCTGGTAGAACAGCTAGCACGTTGGACGAAATGCTTAGCAGCATTTCGTCCGTCGTTACCTTTTTAGTTCAAATTCCGCCGAGGTCGTCTTTACTTTTCATCCTTTCGGGATCAATAAAATAAGTACCAGCTGAACACTCGGGTCGATATAATCGACTCAACCCCTCACCCAAAATGGCTGCACTTGCGACAAGATTTGACTGCACTTGTGACAAAATGGCTGCACGCGTGACAAGATTTGAAACCATTATTGTCGTTGTTATTGTTGCTGTTGGTGATGGTGGTGGTGCTGTAGTTATTGTTATAATAATTATTATTATCTAAGACACTTTCAATTGTTCCTCTGAGTTTCATGGTACCGATTATTCGAACGAATGAATATTGTAGAAGCTCTAATTTTTACTTCATTTGTAAATATAAATATGTCTATCTGTTTGTGTGTATATGTGTTGTATGTGTTTGTGTTGGGGGTGGTATATGTGTATGTCTGCGTATGTGTTGCATAAGTAAATACAAACACATGTGAGTGTGTGTTGCGTGTCCGTTTGTATTTCTCTTGGTACTTCTATGTTGTTAAAGGTAAATTTACTATTCGATAAATAGAGAGAGAGAGAGAGGAAATAAGTATTATAGGGAAATAAGTGTTACAGGTTTTTGCATTTTAAATGCATTGCAACAGCATGGCTGCAGTTCTGTGATCGAAGCCAATGAAAGTATACATGCGTGTGTGTATGTGTAT
>NW_026328120.1:0-173 GCF_001194135.2 Octopus bimaculoides
AGATAGATAGATAGATAGATAGATAGATAGATAGATAGAAGTGTATATATTGTCCCCCCAACATCGCTTGACAACCGATGCTGGTGTGATGAGAATACATACAAAAAACAAAACATACACATCTTCACATATGCATACATACATACATACATACATACATACATACATACATA
>NW_026328120.1:183-558 GCF_001194135.2 Octopus bimaculoides
TACATACATACATACATACATACATACATTCATACGTACATACACCCTGTTGTTGAAATTCCAATGTAGGATCCTTGGATCTGGGTTGGAAACCGGCTCTTCCTCTATTGACAAGAAATCTTGAAATAAACTGAATAATGACATACGAACATACATATATACATACATACATACATATATATATAGATACATACATGCATACATACATACATACATGTCTATATGACATAGTGTTTAGCGAGTTGTATGGCCTAGTGGTGAAGGGGGTTGTTCACGCGATCGTGTTTTCGATTCCTGCACCGGGTGGTACTTTGTGTGCTTGAGTAAAACACTTCATCTCCCGTTGCTTTTCGATCACTTCGACACCTGGCGTGT
>NW_026328121.1:0-245 GCF_001194135.2 Octopus bimaculoides
CCTAATTCACTGAGTTCAGATATTACATCAAGCAATGTTGGATTTCTATACCTCCACTATTTACAAAGTGAAATCACGTATTTTCATGAATGTACTAACGAGATTTGTGCTTAATTCACATTTAAATAACAATGGGTCCTCTCAGCTGGCTATGGCCGGGTTGGTCTTATGAGCCAAAAAATTTTTGGGCCAGCTATGGCTGGGTTAGCATCGAAAGGGTTAAATGCTTGCAGAGTTTCAATGAC
>NW_026328122.1:0-377 GCF_001194135.2 Octopus bimaculoides
CACACACACACACACACACACACATATATATATATATGTATATACGTATACATACACACGCATACATATACATATATATGTATATATATTTATATACATGACTATAGTTATGCACATATATATATGCTAACTATTGTTATATATATATGTGTGTGTGTGTGTGTGTGTGTATTTGTATGCGTGTGTATATATAATATTCATATATATGTGTACATATTACATATATTGGTACATATGAAAATGTATCTATATACATATATAAGTCAATATATGTGTATGTAGAAGTACATGTGCATATATATATATATACATACATAGATAAGTACATAATACCTGCATACATACATACATACATACATACATACATACATACATAC
>NW_026328123.1:0-574 GCF_001194135.2 Octopus bimaculoides
TATACTGCTAGTCTATTTATAAAAGTTGATATTTACAAGTACAATAAAATGTTTACAAGGACGAAAATATTTCAGTTAGAAAAAATCGAAAACAGAAATTAGAGAAGAAATATAGCTTTAGAGGAATCTAACAGGCAGTTTGGAATAAGAAAAAAAAAGAGAGATTTCAGACGATAAGGAAGTAAAATTAGAAGTAAATGGAATATTAAGTTCAGATGTATTGTTTTTGTTTAAAATTAAATAATCTGTTGAAACCTATATATACATGAGGTCAATTCAGAATTGACTGAGAAATAGTAATAAAAACTAATTCAGTACATCTTCAAGTGCTTTTAGTGAATTAACTCTCACTCTACATGTACAAACAGACACACACACACACGTGTATGCGCGCGCGTGGGTGCGTTATATGTTATACGATAAGGAATTTAATTAGATTATTTAATATAGTAATTATATACAGGATATGTTTATGTACGCTACCACCCACTCAAACACATAATCCTACATAGATATATTATTTTTTTATGTTTCGTGTGTGTATGTGTATGAATGTGTGTGTATATATGTATAT
>NW_026328124.1:0-760 GCF_001194135.2 Octopus bimaculoides
CCGCTAAGCATTTCGCCCGGCGTGCTACCGACTCTGCCAGCTCGCCGCCTCGTAACAGTTAATATAGTATCTACTTCATCTCCGGATAGATTAGAATCCGTTTTGCTTCAGACTACGTCAGTGGACGGACCTTGAATAAAGATGCATAGACTAATAACCAGTCGAAAGTAACAAAAATACAAATGCAACTGCTAGATGTCAATGCAACAAACACATAAGATATCTTTGCAGCAAGCTACTTACCACAAAGCCAGCGCCTGTGCAGGTTTATATGAAAGGAAGTGTTTGTACACGCTGGTGCACACGTGTCTGTTTGTGTGTAGGTGGGTGTGTCTACATCACAAAACAGACAGTCTCTTCAGCTTTACACCGGTTGGGCTGTTTCCCGACTCTAATGTAGAACAGATTGTTTGCATTTTAAATAAGGGTGTGCTGACCTTCGTTAGATGTTTGCAGGTAGGGTGCTAACAGTCGTTCGAAAACAAACGTGACGATGCAGAGAATGTAGTGGAAAAGTATGCGTTTAAATTAACAGCTTAGAATAAACATCAACACTATTCATATTTCTATGAAATTAATTGGAATTATTAAATTATTGGGTATGATTTTATACAGGTTCGGACAAGGTGATTCGATTGATACTCGGACGTTATTTTCCGGGGGCTGGTTATTGTTCAAGTTGACGGGTCAAATTTCTACGAATCTCAATTTAACTATTGTTGCCTTGCCCAAGACTGTCAAATGTTGATATACGTATATA
>NW_026328125.1:0-152 GCF_001194135.2 Octopus bimaculoides
AAACACACACATATACATGCATACTGATACACACACACACACATATATATGCGCATATACACATACATACACATATGTATACATATATACACACACATATATATACACACCTATATATATACACACACTCATACATCCACATTTATACATAT
>NW_026328125.1:342-532 GCF_001194135.2 Octopus bimaculoides
CACACGCATGCACATACATACATACATACAAATACATATACATATATATACATACATACATGTGTATTTATAAAAGAAAAATAACTCAAGTGTTTTATATATATATACATACACACCCACATACATACATCCACATATCCATGTGTGTGTGTATGCATACATATACATATACACACACATACATATACAT
>NW_026328126.1:0-205 GCF_001194135.2 Octopus bimaculoides
AATCAAATAAACAGATTCGCATATACATATACATATATGTATACATACGTAAACACATGCATACGCATACATACATACATACAAATACACATACACATACATATACACATATACATACATACACATATATGCATATATACACACATATATATATATATGTATGTGTATATGCACGTGTGTATATATATATGTATATATATATATA
>NW_026328127.1:0-302 GCF_001194135.2 Octopus bimaculoides
TATATATAATATATACACACACACACACATTCGTAGAAAGGGGTAGAATGGAAAGGGCTTCTCTGATCTCACACATAACACTTAAGTTACTCTGATTAAAAATAAAATTTTTCCCCTGTTTTTTTTATATATTTTATTTGGAGTTTTCTTTCTGTTGGTTTCATTCATTATTTTTTTTTTATGTAATACATTTAACGAAAACACAAAAACAAAAACAAAAAAACAACAAAGCAAAAGTATATTCTTTATACATATTGGAGATCCATCGACCTTCCCATAAGAGAGAGCGAGAGAGAGAGGGG
>NW_026328128.1:0-241 GCF_001194135.2 Octopus bimaculoides
GTGTGTTTATGCATGTGTCTGTGTATGAAGTGTATAAACATCAACAGACAGTATATATACGTACATATATATGCACATATATATATACATACATATATATATATACATCTATATATAAATATATACATACATACATATATGCATACATGCATACATATATAAATGTGAGCATATGTGTGTGTAGCATGTGTGTAGTCTGTGTTCATGTAGACCTATATGTGTGTTTGTATGTGTGTGTGTG
>NW_026328129.1:0-452 GCF_001194135.2 Octopus bimaculoides
GGGATAAACTACCTGAATCAACTTGCTTTAAAAGCAGGTAGTAATTCTACCTTGTCCTTATTCTTAGTGCAGGCTTTCAAGAGTGCAATCGATTTTAGCTGTTAATTTTTCAAAGCTATAATGGAAGTAACAAAGGAGCATATTCGGCACATTTTGCTTTATGAATTCAATAAAGGCAACAACGCAATTGAAAGTGCATGGAATATTAATGCAGTATACAAGGATCGGACAATAAGTGTGAGCCAGTGTCAACGGTGATTCCAGAAATTCCGAGCCTGAAACTACAACCTAGAAGACGAGCTTCGTCATGGAATATCTGTAGAGCTTGACAATATCATCCTGCAAGCCTGGTGGAACAAGATCCCATCGTAACTGTTGAGGAACTAGCAGAGAAGTTTGGAGTTGGTCATTCAACCATTCATCAACACCTGCATCCCATCAGAAAAGTCTGC
>NW_026328130.1:0-303 GCF_001194135.2 Octopus bimaculoides
ATAAACACTTATATAAGAATTTATCAAGTTTTTGTTTATTTCTATGTGTCTTGACTAAACTATACTGATGAGGGAAGATTATATGTTACTATAATGATCACGAAATCGGCAATTTATAGTTCAGTCTGTTTTTAAAAGGCTAGCTTCCTTGAAGGCTGCATTTCTTCACATTCGGTAAAAATGTGTAGATTATCTTTGTATGTTTTAAGTTCTGAAACAATTGTTGTGATATAAGAATTTCTAATGGGTAAATAAATTTTATCATACTATTTCTATCATCATTTATAACTTTATATATATACT
>NW_026328131.1:0-230 GCF_001194135.2 Octopus bimaculoides
GACGAAGACCAAATAAACCAGTAAAATAATAAGATAATTTCAAATCCTGGGTTTCTGTCTTTGCATAAATGCTCTGCCTTCATCAGTGAACTATACTCAAGTACATAAATACAAATACATGTATATAAAACAGTATACTTACATATACGGACGTATACATACATAGATATGCACGTATGCATTTGAAATTATCTTATTATTTTACTGGTTTATTTGGTCTTCGTCTTCGC
>NW_026328132.1:0-240 GCF_001194135.2 Octopus bimaculoides
GAGAAAGGAAGGGGTGATAGATGAACAAGGAAGGAAGGGGTGAAAAAAAAATCAGCGTCTCAATTCTGTGTGACTATATGCGTGTATGTGCGTGCATGTACAAGGAAAGCATGTGAATGCTTGTGTCTGTGATTATTACGTGCTTTATTTTTGCCTTATTATATATAATATACTACAATTAGCCGTCATTTTTGATGGTACATGGTCAGCTAGTGTATATATATATATATATATATATAT
>NW_026328133.1:0-557 GCF_001194135.2 Octopus bimaculoides
TATATATTTACATGTGTGTGTATGTATGTGCATACACAACGTTCCTCCGCCATCGCTTCACAAGCGATGCTGATGTGTTTATGTCACTGTACACCAGCGGTTCGGCAAAAAAGTACCAGACTTACAAAGCATAGGTCTTGCATGGCTGCAGTCAAATGACTGAAACAAGCAAAAGGAAGTAAATAAATAAATAAACAAACCGCAAGTAAGAAATACTATTTCTCTTTTGCTAAAATATAAGTCTACTATCAAGGTTATTAACCATCTGTTAAGTTTATTACAACATATAGTTTGCTGTAGCAATAAAACTTGGTATTATTTATGTATAGTATATATGATATACAATACATATATATGTGTGCTTATATATATGTATATATGTGTGCATATATTAAAACACGTATGTATGTATATGCATATATATAATGCATGTGTACATAGTATATATACATAATATATATATATGATATATATACGCAATATATACATATACACCTATATATATATATACATACATATGTATACATATATATACATACATACATACATACATATAT
>NW_026328134.1:0-423 GCF_001194135.2 Octopus bimaculoides
GTTAAAAGAATATTTAAGTTATGGAACATTCAAAATTTTACACTAATCTTTCCGTATATAAATTGAGGGATTATTTTATAGGTTTAAGAGTTAAAGAAGTTATTACTCTTACTCCTTACATGTAATTTATAGTTTCTTGGTAGTACTTGTTTAAAAGGGTTATTTACATAAAGGCTTATATAAAATACTTTTCTTTTCTTTTCCTCCCTCTATTGTGGTATAAGTTTGCTATATACTCAAACGTATCCATAAATTTCTATCCTTTTGTTAATATATTCTTATCAATAACCCCGTGAATAGCCATAAACTTTGTTTGTATACAGTATAGCAACATTGTTTTAAAACTTTTAACTATAGTAGGCGCAGGAGTGGGTGTGTAGTAAGTAGCTTGCTTACCAATCACATGGTCCTGGGTTCAGTCCC
>NW_026328135.1:0-245 GCF_001194135.2 Octopus bimaculoides
CCCTAAAACCCTAACCGTAACACTAATCCTAACCCTAACCCTAACCCTAACCCTAAACCCTAACTCCTAACACCCTAGTGAAAATCGTGGTATATTTACAAAACAATGACGAACATGAGTTATATTTTACTGAATGATTGTGTACTTGCACGTGTTTGCGTTTGAGAGAGCGAGAGAGGAAGAGGTCGAGAGAGGGGGGGAGAAAGGAATAGAGGTAGTTAAAGGTTTTCTTATGACGGTTTCTC
>NW_026328136.1:0-289 GCF_001194135.2 Octopus bimaculoides
GTGGGAGGGGATGGGGGGGGTGAAGGAGGAAGAGAAAAAGATAGGGAGAGAGAATGATGGAGGTGGAGGAGAGTGGCAGGAATCGGAATGAGATGATGAGGGTGTATGTACATATACATACGTACATGTGTGCATACATATATACATATACATATATATATATGTATATATATATATATATATGATATTAATATATGTATACATATGTATATATATGTGTGTGTATGTTTATATATATGATATTATATATGCATATATGTATATATATATATATATATATATATATATA
>NW_026328137.1:0-238 GCF_001194135.2 Octopus bimaculoides
GCCGTGATAATCAGGGGACAATTATTACATTAGGCTAATATAATCCTCTTAAGATTAAGATAACAGACAGACATCTGAAAGAGATTCACTTTAAGAAAGAAAGCTTTCGATCCAGAGCTTAACCACAAGTAGATCTCCTTGGAAAATTAAAGGCTTTCAAAAGGATTTGTAAGAGAAATACAATACACGTATGCATGTATGTACGTATGTATGTATGTATGTATATATATATATATAT
>NW_026328138.1:0-118 GCF_001194135.2 Octopus bimaculoides
ATATATATATACATATATAAATATATACATATATAAATATATACATATATTAATATATACATATATAAATATATACATATAAATATATACACATATATATATACACATATATATATAT
>NW_026328138.1:128-232 GCF_001194135.2 Octopus bimaculoides
TATATACATATAAATATATACACATATATATATACACATATATATATATACATGTATAAATATATATACATATATAAATATATATACATATATAAATATATATA
>NW_026328139.1:0-395 GCF_001194135.2 Octopus bimaculoides
TATATGGCCTGGAATGGCAAAAAAAAAATATCTTTTCAATCGTGAAATCGATTCCACGTCAGTGAAATGTATTGAAGCGCAGCATTGTTAAGCAACAAAGCTAACTCTATCAACTTTCCATTGTACATAAACAGATATTTTCTCCTGGGTGGAAGTACAGCAGATCGAACAGATGCTACAGTAGAACCGTCTATCTATTCTAGATGTTCTATATAGACTATCGTTCATTCTTCCATTGTTTGCCGTGATGGTAACCAGGGTTGAAATCAATAGCCGAAGGCAATTTGCTGTCTTGTAGGTTTTAACGTATGTTTAGATGTAAGTATGGAAACCTCGGCTTTACACATGTATATATGTATGTATGTATGTATGTATGTATGTATGGATATATATAT
>NW_026328140.1:0-370 GCF_001194135.2 Octopus bimaculoides
AATTATATCGTTATTCCCTAGTAAGGGTTTAGGGTTTTAGGGTTAGGGTTTTAGAGTTAGGGTTAATTTTAGGGTTAGGGGGTTAGGGTTAGGGTTAGGGTTAGGGTTATGAGTTAGGTTGTGGCAAAAATAATCATAACCCTAACCCCAACCCTCACCCTAAAATTAACCCTAACTCAAAAACCCGAACCCTAACCCTAAAACCCTAAAGCTAAAACCAGTACAAACAACCGCCGATAGTCGTTGTTGACAAACAATGGCACTAATTTTATTCAAGGGAAAAGATCCCATGACACCGCTAGAACGTGTTGTTTACATTCCACAGCAGTAATTTTTTTCACCTCAATAGACGTCAGTGATTGGTTGAAAT
>NW_026328141.1:0-360 GCF_001194135.2 Octopus bimaculoides
ATAGATAGATAGATAGATAGATAGATAGATAGATAGATAGAAATATTGATGACGATGATGAAGCATACACATTTATATATATGATTTTATATTCTTTTATTCTTTCATTTGTTTCAGTTATTTGATTGTGGCCATGCTGGAGCACCACCTTTAGTCAAACAAATCAACCCCATGACTTATTCTTTGTAAGCCTAGTCCTTATTCTATCAGTCTCCCTTGGCAAACCGCTAAGTAATAAGGACGTAAACACACCAGCATCGGTTGTCAAGCGATGTTAAGGGTACAAACACAGACACACAAACATATACATACATACACACATACATACACACACACTCACACACACACACACACACACAC
>NW_026328142.1:0-1846 GCF_001194135.2 Octopus bimaculoides
GAAGGCATAATGGACCACAGTAAAATCCAGAAATCAAAAGTTCAAAAAAAAAAGTTGGAAACTTAAACGAGAGATGGAGGAAGGGAGAGAATCCAATGAATTCATCATATATAATCATTACTCCTTATGTAAACAAATTATTGTACTGAGTTGAAACTAAGTGAAGATTGTAAATATAATAAATAAAACATCATAGCATTGTATTATATTAAGATACCCAAATAAATGGTAATACAATGTACAAGATATCTTGTTATTAAATAATAGTAAAAATATACATGCTTACAAGGACAAGATCGGAAATATTTAATTAAAGTTACTATTATGGTCCAAACACAACTAATGTAGCATTACTGGGAAAAATTTACTGAACCAACTTAAGAAGGGGAAAAAAATAAAAACAACTAGCGATGGAGACAGAAATAAATATTATTTAAGATAATATTAAATGATATTATTCCTGTAATTGTTACTATTATTGTTATAATAAATTTTAAAATAAATTAAATATTATCATTGTTACTATTATTGTTATTATCAAAGTTAAAGGTAGAAACTAATCTGGGTGAATGTACATACCACTAATAAGGCGAATGTCCACTAGAGAGAATGTCAAGGTGAAAAAAATAATAATAATAACTAAAAACTAAAACTAGTATGAAGGATGAAACTAACGATAAGAAATGAAGGTATGTTTCCTCCAATGCTGGCATCGATACGCTCTCTGTGTTATCTGGTTTACAAGATAATTCTTGGAGAACAGAATATGGAAAAACTCCAAGTTACAAAGAGGACAAAAATCCTTACCTTTGTCGTAGGGAATTGAGTTAGCCAGTATTGACCATTCCAAAGAGAATTGTTTATTGCAATCTTTCAGTTTCCAGATTAATTTACTTAGGCCAGTACTATTAACTTTATTCCTATCCGTAAAAGAAGAATAATGATTGGATATTCTCTTGGAGACCCGCGTCGATGAGCTACCTACATAAAACGAGACGTCTGTGTTAGTCATTACCTTACATTGATAAACCACATTCTTGGTCTTGGCATTCGCACTTAAAAACTTAATTCTATTAGAATTAGATTTCGAGATACTAATCTTATTGTTGTTACAGAGATTGTTATATTTACTAATATTGTACATATTACCTATATTCTTACCTAAATGACTATTGCCATCATATGAGTGTGTTAAATTACTGGAGTAATTATTATTATTATTGTTATAAACATTACTATTATTATCATCATAATTAGGATGGCTAACTAGAGATGAATCTAAAAGTCTAAACTTATAGGAAAATATTATCTGTAACAAATTTTTAGTATTAGAAAACCCAAATCTAACCTTATGTGTGTTAATTATTGAGTAATGGTGAGAACCCCTAGGAAAGTTCCTATTCACCGCGTCTCGGAACTACCAGACCAAATTGGATTTAACTTGTTTCCCGAACGGCAGGATGAGCCAGATATTATCATCAGAACTAGTTACAGTGTTAGGGTAGTTGAATAAATTAAGTTTTTTTGTTTTTATTAAGGTGTTTAGAGCCAGTTAGACCTCTTCCCTTATGTGAATGATTATAAGCATGTGCCACTTTCTCAGTAAAGTGAGAAGAATGGGAAGAAATAGAAATGGGTTTATCCCCGCTAGTAGAGGGGGTATCATGCTGAGCAAAAGACGAACGATCACTAAAAGAGTTGATGTATCTTACTTTGTCTTTATAACCTGCCTTCAATAAAGCTGAATTATAAAAGTCAGCCTCCTTATTGATATACATATATATATGTATATATATACGTATATACATATATACATATATATATATGTACATATATATATATATAT
>NW_026328143.1:0-466 GCF_001194135.2 Octopus bimaculoides
TCCAGATTTCTGAGTACCTTAATTTTTATATATATATATATATATATATACATATAAACGCAGAAAAAATAACACACACACACATACATATACATAAATGTATGCGCGTGCGTATGTGTGTCTTTGTGTGTCTGTATTTGTGCGTGCTTTTGTGTTTGTCTCTCACTACCGCTTAACAACCGGGTCGGTTTCTTTACCTCCCTGCAAACGTCAGCGGTTTGGCATAAGAAACCTATAGAATAAGTACCAAGCTTAAAAAAGTAAGTACTAGTGTCTACTAAAAAACCTTCGTGGTGGTGCTCCAGCATGACCACGGTCCAGTGACGGAAACAAGTTAGCGCTAAGAGATAGATGTTATGAGATGTGAACGGATCTGTGTAGTAATGTTCCGTTGGTTTCAAGTTCTGCGTTACAACGATCTTGCTTGTGTTTCATGCCGTTTGTTCACGGTCATTGTAACTACAAG
>NW_026328144.1:0-211 GCF_001194135.2 Octopus bimaculoides
ACATACGTACATATATACATACATACATACGTACGTAAGTCCGTACGTACATACGTACAAACGTACATAGTACTTACGTACATCCATACATGCATAAATACATGCATACGTACGTACGTACGTACATGCGTACGTACGTGCATACGTACGTACATACATATATACGTACACAAGTACATTACGTACGTGCATACGTACATAATGCATACAT
>NW_026328145.1:0-247 GCF_001194135.2 Octopus bimaculoides
AAAGTGCCACACCCTAGTGGTTGAGGGAACCCGTGGAAGAGGCAGGCCTAAGAAGACCTGGGACGAGGCGGTAAAGCACGACCTCCAAACATTAGGCCTCACTGAGGCAATGACTTGTGACTGTGACCTTTGGAAATATGCTGTGCGTGTGAAGACCTGGCAAGCCAAGTGAGACCAAAATCCAAGGCGTCTGCCAGGGATGTAGCCAGCTCACTTACGCGTAACATTCCTTCATTGGACACTAAAC
>NW_026328146.1:0-900 GCF_001194135.2 Octopus bimaculoides
GGGCAGTAACAATAACCAAAAGAAAATTACGAAGTAGACTAGAAATAAGGACTCCCATCACTCCCAGATGGCATCCTCTAGTTGCAGAAAAACAAGCTCAGGACTCCTACTGACACTACACTATGGTGAGTTTATATCGATTGGATAATAGTGTAATAGGTATTCATTCAGGGAAACCAAACACGCAAATCTGCTGCCAGGCTGGATCCCAGACACGAGTGTCAAAAGATTATACACTTTTTCGTCCCTTTCATAAATTGATTTTTTAATCATTGCTCTCCTTATCGAAATGCACTTAAATTTCACATATGTGTCACTACCGGTCCTCGGAAAGATTGTCCGTCATGAAACTGGTCCTTAATATAAAAAAAAAGGCTGAAATCCACTCCTCTATACCTCGCATCTCCTCTTGTGCTTATTCCATTTTTGTATGATGAAGAGTTGCTGAAGAGGTGGCAGGATGTGGAACGAAAGAGCTTTAACAGGAAATCTAAAATAAAAAGTGCGTGTGTTTAATTGGCAAAATATGACCATATCCAAGTGTAACAAAATGACGTTTGAATCTGTAATTGTGGAAATATGAATTCAGAGATACACGCAGAAATGTTGAGGCATCTATTCGGTGTGGTGTTGGCCAAATAGGTATAAGATTAGAAATCGTTATTTTTATCG
This sequence comes from Octopus bimaculoides, assembly GCF_001194135.2. Classification (NCBI taxonomy): domain Eukaryota; kingdom Metazoa; phylum Mollusca; class Cephalopoda; order Octopoda; family Octopodidae; genus Octopus; species Octopus bimaculoides. The sequence goes on from NW_026328146.1 coordinate 673, forward strand.
TTTTAGTTGATTTAGTTATTTGACTGCCGTATTCCTGGTGCCTTGCCTTGACGAAATCAAGAAATTGATTTATTTTTTAAAGCCTGTTAATTATTTCGTTCCATTGACTTCTTTTTTCCGAACAGCGAAGTTAAGGGGATTTAAACTAATCTATAATGGTTGTCAAGCGGTGATAGGGCACAGACACCAATACAAAGACATACATACAGACAGACAGACAGACAGACA
>NW_026328147.1:0-257 GCF_001194135.2 Octopus bimaculoides
AATAATAATAATAATAATAATAATAATAATAATAATAATAGTAGTCATAAAAAATTATAATAATAATCATACAAACTTTTGTCCTGCCAACAATTGGTCGGAAAGCAAGAAGATATATTACAAACAATTGCAGAAATTTCGATATCGAACCAGAAATATAAAATGTTTCGGCGTAGAAAGGGGCGGGGGTTTTCAGGTTGAAATAATGAGTAGATTGCCTGCAATCTCATATATGCATATATATACATACATATATA
>NW_026328148.1:0-684 GCF_001194135.2 Octopus bimaculoides
GACGGACGGACGGACGGACGGACGGACGGACGGACGGACGGACAGATGGACGAACGGACGGACGGACGAACGGACGGGTGGATGGATGGATAAATTGATAGATTTATACGTACGTAGAAACGAACCATATATAGGAAAAGATATTAGAAATCTCTCAGCAAAATCAATAGCGAGTAGAAATAATATTAAAAAAAAATAAACAATAAACAATATATAATAAAGAAAATTATAAGGATGAAACCACAAAACCAACTACAAGATAGTAACATCAAAAGATGAAAAATAGCATAAAAGTAATAGAAAATACATTGAGAGTGTGCGGTGGTAGCTTTTACATCTCCGGACTATAGTTGTACTCTTATGAGGAATGCTGTACTCTATATATATGTATGTATGTATGTATGTATGTATGTATGTATAACCGTATCTATTTATGCACGAATATGTGTATTATGTATGTATGTATGTATGTATGTATTTATGTATGCACGCTTGTGCGTGTGTATGAAATGTTGTATGCACGCATGCGTATATGTATATGTGCGTATACATCCATCAATCCTAAAAGGGAATGCTAATATAAATAGCTGCCAAACAGTTAGATAAATTGTAGTGCTGTGTGCGTATATGCATGCATGTATGTGTGTGGATATATGTATGCATGTATATATACATACATACATA
>NW_026328149.1:0-705 GCF_001194135.2 Octopus bimaculoides
TATATATATATATATATATATATATTCTTTTACTTGTTTCAGTCATTTTGCTATTGGTCTTTTTTTTTGCTGAACCACTAAGTTACGGAGACATAAACATCAGTTGTCAAGCGATGGTGTGGGGACAAATGGAGACACACAAATGCATACATACATACATACATACTTACATACACACATACATACACACATATATATAAACAAAGTTAACAATGGAAAAAAGAGATATTAATTAATTAATTATTTCTATATCCATATATGTAAATATTAATATTTATATTTACCAATATGACAATTTCAAATGGCATAACGAGGAATTTTCTCTTAAATTTTCTGATGGAGCTTTTTTACTAAATAGATTGTATTGATTAATCATTTAATTATTTAATTATAAATGGACATGCTCTTTGTAAATCAGCTGAAACATATGTAGGAGATTTAATTTATTTATTAATGTCTATATTTTATGGATTTTAGAGATATAAAAATGAATAAATAATTAAATAATATACCTTTTATTTTCTTTCTTAACTTTGTTTTATATTCTCTGGACTTATGTACATCATATTAAGACAAATCAAATTGTTGGATATACTGTGTGTTCTTTGATCCTCTTCTGAAACTTACGTTATATCTACCTGGACTCACCTTCCAGCTTTGATAATTATATATATGTATATATATATATATATATATATATGTATA
>NW_026328150.1:0-346 GCF_001194135.2 Octopus bimaculoides
TATATATACATACATATTCACGTATACATGTAAGAGCCACGGTCGAGAATTAAGATGTTCTGCATCAAAATTCGAAATCACGTGATATGGTTATATCTGCGACCGTAGGGACCTTTGTCTCCCTTGCGAACTTTCTAAGATTGTGCTTTTGTGGCTAATGAGTCATTATGACTCTTATTTCTAGCAATATTGGTACCAATTTTTACCCTCTGTCACTTAACTGACGTCTCTCTCTATGGTTGCATGTACATGGGTGTATATATATATATATATGTATATATCTATAGACATAATTTATGTACCTAGATATGTATCTATATGTACATGTAGATGAAGGTATGTACAT
>NW_026328151.1:0-359 GCF_001194135.2 Octopus bimaculoides
CTGGTTATTATAACAAATTCGGAAACTTGGCGAAGTAGAAAGCCTCAGCAGCACTTTATAATTACAGAAATGTTATTCCACTCCTTCTAACTTGTTTCAAGATAATTTTTTTCACAGTCCTTGTGTTTCCCCTATACTTCTTCATCACTGTGAGTACCAACGTCGCACAACTTCTTTTTTACTGCATCAGTCTGTATTTATTCTACGTTGCAAAGTTAAAAAATATATTGTAATGTCAAATTAATTTATACTTCCTTCAGCAAATATGTAAAATTAACGTTCAAAACAACAGCATCTTCCTTTCAATATACTTGGTTCAGCGTTCGTTTCAAAATTGTAAAATAAATTATTTTTGCATA
>NW_026328152.1:0-475 GCF_001194135.2 Octopus bimaculoides
GAAGACGTGTTTATTAATTGACATGAGTATTCCCTCTGATCATAATACAGTGGCGAAAGAATTTGACAAGATCAGTAAATATAAAGACTTGCAAATAGAAGTTGAAAAAATGTGGCACCTCAAGGCGACTACCATACCAGTGATTGTAGGATCTCTAGGAATGATAAAAAAAGGTACTGAAACCTATTTGAAAATGATACCAGGCTTACCATCCCTACAGAAAGTGCAAAAAATCGTGCTAACTGGAACGACTCATGTACCGAGAAGAGCATTATCGCTGAGAAAGCAACATCCATTCATGAACTTATTTTTCTTAAATACATGTTTTACCTGTGAATTTGCGTGTGTGAACTGGGAATGCATACAACGAGTTTCTCTGTCCTAGATGTACGGAAAACACTCGGCGAGAACTGGAAGAAAATTTGAAGAAGAAAAATAACAACATAATAATAATAATAATAATAATAATAATAAT
>NW_026328153.1:0-225 GCF_001194135.2 Octopus bimaculoides
TCCACTGGATGTGTAATGTCAGTGTGTATACATGACAGAGTGTAAGCGCCATGAGAGAAAAGTTGGACTTAAGATGCATCAGATGTGGTGTGCAAGAGAGAGACGACTGCTCTGGGATGGTCATCTGTTGCGAATGAATGAGGACAGCTGTGTGAAAAAGTGTCACACCTTAGCAGAAGAGGTAGACCCAGGAAAACCTGGGATGAGGTGGTGAAGCATGACCTT
>NW_026328154.1:0-349 GCF_001194135.2 Octopus bimaculoides
ATTGTATGGAATACACATAGAAAGTTATATCCAATAAAATAATATAAACATTTAAAAATCCACTATAAAATACAATAAAATTATTTGAAAAAAATAATTGAAAAATCTATATAACTTATCTGTTATTAGCTTGTGGGGAAAAAGATATTTTTAATCAACGCTACACGATTTGCTGTGTGGGTGGGGAGATTATAAAGGCAATACCAAATACATAAATCCACCACTGCGTCCTCAGGTGTTGATTAAAAATATCTCTTATCCCCACAGACAAATAACAGGTAGGTCATATAGAATTTTTGAAATATTTTTTCAAATAATTTTATTGTATTTTATAGTAGGTTTTTTAAAT
>NW_026328155.1:0-228 GCF_001194135.2 Octopus bimaculoides
AATAATAATAATAATAATAATAATGATAACGATAATAATAATAATAATAACAATAACATCAGCACAACAGAATTCGTAGATCAAACATACTTAGATCAATTGCAAATCTATGATAATATACATACACATTTACATACATACATATGTGTGTATGTGTGTGAATACAAAAATACACATATACACATATATACATGTGTGTATATGTATATATATATATATATATATATA
>NW_026328156.1:0-413 GCF_001194135.2 Octopus bimaculoides
TTTTTTTAAGGCTATACTATCAATAATTTTTCGTCAGCACTGTACGTAATCTATAAATTTAAACACGGTTTTATATAAAATATTTTCGTGGAAACAAAAAGAAGACTAGTTTCGAATCTCTGTTGTGATTTCAAAACCGATCATGTATCTATTTTAAAATCTTTCAAATCACACCCCACTGTTACTAAGAGCTGAACATACACCGATTTGCATATATAACGCATTCTTAGAAGCTAACTAGTATAAAACATTATAAATTTGTTAACTGAACTATCTATCACGACTCGTTATTCGTAATTAATATACAAAGACAAATTGTTAACATACCCAAAATATCTAAAGTTTATGAATATATTCTATAGCAGAGCATACTATTGATAATACAGAATATATATATATATATATATATACAG
>NW_026328157.1:0-116 GCF_001194135.2 Octopus bimaculoides
GTCTGTCCTTGTTTGTCCCCTCTATGCTTAGCCCCATGTGGGCAATAAAGAAATAAATATGTACTAACTAGTACACGTGTAGGCATTAATATACATACACATAAACACACACATAT
>NW_026328157.1:126-306 GCF_001194135.2 Octopus bimaculoides
CTAGTACACGTGTAGGCATTAATATACATACACATAAACACACACATATATATAAATATATACAAAAATAAACGAACATGTATTAACAGAGGATATAGATAATACAGGCACACCCCACACACACACATGTACTTACAAAACATAGACGCACATTGAGGGATACGCATGCGTAGACACATA
>NW_026328157.1:519-669 GCF_001194135.2 Octopus bimaculoides
TTTATTGGCTAAACTGCCAATATGACCATCCCCAAGTACAACAACATATAAACATATACATATATATATATGCATATATACTATATATATGTATATATGTATATATATATACACATGCATATACATAAATATATACATATACATTCAGTC
>NW_026328157.1:679-1041 GCF_001194135.2 Octopus bimaculoides
TATATATATACACATGCATATACATAAATATATACATATACATTCAGTCAAACACACGTACATGTATATTTAAATACATGCATACATAGGCAGAAATATACTCACACACATATGCGTACATATCTACACATATACTCGTACATATTCTCGCAGTAACGACATAAAAAGAATAATTATGCTAAAATATACGTTTGCGATCACATACTTATACACATAAGCAAACGATCATATACATACACAAGAGCATACGCAGCCCAAAACATCGATAGACCCAAACACAAAATTGTATACACATACACACACTTAAGCACATACACATTATTGTTAATTCACAAAATTCTTGCATACGAACAGGGGACGCT
>NW_026328158.1:0-236 GCF_001194135.2 Octopus bimaculoides
GGGAGAAGGATGAGTAGTGTAGGGTGTGTGTGTTTTTTTTTGGGGGGGGGAGACTCAAGTGTTTGTGAGGGAGGATGGAGAAGAGCGGGTGGGAGAAAAACCAATTGTGTTTCATAGTTAATAGAAGACGAAAACAGAATCAGGGGGATATGTGTGTTGGGAGGGGCATAGCTGGACAGACAGGTGCATAACTGCATAAATACACAAAGATGTGGAACAAAAAAGGGAATGCAGAC
>NW_026328159.1:0-458 GCF_001194135.2 Octopus bimaculoides
GAATAAAAAGAACTCTCTTCAGTACAAAAATCGTTCAACAGTGTCGGTTTGTGCCACAAAATATAAATGCATACATTTTGGCTACTTTGATATAGGTTGTGAACAGATTAAATGTAACAACTTTAATTGTGTTGCTGTGCATTTTGACAATGTCACGTCAGAAATAGATTTTAGGAATATCCATGGAAGTTGTTGTGCTTTGAGCTGTTATGGATAGTAATAACAAAGCACTCCCTGCCTGAAGCTTTTCCGTATTCACAAACATATATATGCATGCGTAATTTGTCTGAAATGGAATGGAATATATTCCATATTTACCTACAGAACTATAGCAATGTAAGTGAAGCAATTCTTCTTTGTATTTTCGCCATGTTTTATAAACTATACATTGCTGGAATTGAATTATTTTCCTTGCATATTTATGCACAAATTTTATTTTATTTGACAATGTTCAACCC
>NW_026328159.1:468-847 GCF_001194135.2 Octopus bimaculoides
CCTTGCATATTTATGCACAAATTTTATTTTATTTGACAATGTTCAACCCCGCAGGAGCGATAATATATTGACTTTTTTTGATGTTTTGGAACGGAAATATACTTTTACTCCATACACACTTTGTATTAGAAGTGAATAGAACCTGATTTAAGTTTAAACGGGTTGGAAGTAAAGATGATTGCATAAACCGGGTGATGGCTTCGTTAAAACAGCTTTTTGTTTGCTCTGCACATGACTTAAAGGAAAAATTAAATAAAACTTATCTTTGCAAATGTTTAATAAACGTGTATTATGCCAAGGTATTGAATAATCATTCAGTTTAATGTTACATTGTTTCTATATAGAACTTCACATACATACAAGCATTTACATATGTATG
>NW_026328160.1:0-562 GCF_001194135.2 Octopus bimaculoides
TATATATATTATATATATATACTATGTCTGTATTTACGTACATATTCCTGACTCTACAAGTGCTATAAGTATATTGGCCAGACTAAGTGAACCCCACCACAGAATCTGTGACTCCTCAACAAGTGGAGTCGTATCACTAACCACTTTTAGGCACTGTGAGCGTATGTGCGCCAAACCGCGCGTGTGCGTATGCTTATATTTTCGTGTAAGATTGTGCGTGCGAGTGGACGTGCGTCAGACAACGTAAGCGAGGGTGTTTGTACATCCATATCTACAAACGGTTATATCTAATACTTTTTTTTGCTATACTGAGCATTTGTTTCCTTTTGCATCTGATATTTGTTATTGATCTTCCATAATAATGAAATTGTATCCCTTAATTTGCATACCGATGAGTAAACTTGCGGAACAGACGTTATTTTAACGAGAAACATCATGTAATCATCTGAGGAGACACATCTTCACCAACAGATACACCTAACCAGATGTTCAGTATCCCACCCGTGAGGGATCGATGCTATATGAGTCGAAACAATTGTAGTTATCAATAAACTTTCTCATA
>NW_026328161.1:0-317 GCF_001194135.2 Octopus bimaculoides
TATATGTATATATATACTACGTGAGCACCTGCATTACTAAAAGTAGAAGTAAAAAATACTTCTGTGCCATGGAATAGTCACATCATGGTAGGGGCACACGTATGTATTTATCTGTTAAGTGGTTGGCATTAAGAAGAGGATTCAGCCGTAGAAAATCTGTCTTCTTCTACACATGAAAATCATAGAAGAAATATCTATAATCCAAGATCTCTCACAGATAAGCTTCCAAATATTTATTTTAGTACTTCACACGCACACACACACATATATATACATACATACACACACACATACATATAAAATAAAGACATATATAT
>NW_026328162.1:0-397 GCF_001194135.2 Octopus bimaculoides
CACACACACACACACACACACACACTCATATATTGGAATTTCACAGTGATAGAAATGGTGATTAGAAAGCAGCCTGCTGGCCCTATCCAGTTGGTACTGGTGGGTTGGTGACACTGGCAGGATGTGAAATATCAAAACTATTAAACACATACATACACACAAGTGTATATATTCCTAGATATACATGCACACAAATGTCTCAAAATATCCAGATAGCAACAAAGCGCCGTACATGCACGGACCTCTTGATTTGCTAGCGTTCCAAAATTATCTGATGGAATGTAGCCGTGCACATATTCATACACGCATACATGCATGTACATAACGCATACATATATGCATACATGTAGAACAAATATTTGGAAATTAAAATGTATATATATATATATATATATAT
>NW_026328163.1:0-222 GCF_001194135.2 Octopus bimaculoides
TCTGTTTTCTATGCTGGCATGAGTTGGATGGTTTGACAAGAGCTGACCTGTTGAAGGGCTGTTCAGGCTCTGTGTCTGTTTTGGCATGGTTTCTCTGACCGGATGCCCTTCCTAATGCCAACCACTTTACAGAGTGTGCTGGGTGCTTTTGTGCAGCACCAGCTCCTACAATCCCACAAGATTAGAGATGCTCAGTTGGAGAGGGTTGCAGGAGACAAGCCT
>NW_026328164.1:0-251 GCF_001194135.2 Octopus bimaculoides
ATGTTGACAAAATGTGCAGTCACGCACAAAATGACAGCTTTGAAATCGTAGCCCTATCCCTAACAGATACTACACTTCATTCTCTCAGCCTTAGATATACAAGGATTTGATAAACTAGTCTATAAATTAAAACTGACCCCATAAAAACAAATAAAATCAGTGACAGGCAGAGTCTTTTTGATAATTTAGTAACTTACATGCTGTAGTAGAGGCAACATGTTCTTTGTCTATCGCCTTAAGTTCTTGGAGAT
>NW_026328165.1:0-352 GCF_001194135.2 Octopus bimaculoides
CAACTTTAATCGATTTCCGAACATTATTGGGTTCTCATCAGGCGTAGTGGCTCAAACATGAAAAGTAGAACTTATGTTGAGTCAGTCTCAATAAGTATAGATTTATTGATCGGAGAAAGTTACATAGTGACTGAAGGTTCGAGAGTTTCGTGCAGAGACACTTATCAAACTAATTAAATCAACGTTTTCTATATAAAACGAAAAAGCAGGACAGTATCGGAAACAGATATGACGCAGATACTATTTTATATATAGGCAGGAAGACTTTTGATTAATAATATGACAGAATTAAGGCAATATAAAAAAAATGAAAGTTGTCATTATATAAGGCATTCTGCCTAAACTAAGTCTT
>NW_026328166.1:0-216 GCF_001194135.2 Octopus bimaculoides
CTCCAACTAGCAAGCCATGCTACTCCAGACTGAAGACGAGCAATGACTCAAAAACTAGTCTCTGGATGCAGGCTCAGCTGGGTGGAGGTGCTTATCTCCCCCTTGTAAGCATAAGGACACAGGAAATGTGTCAAGGCTGTCAGGAAGCGGTGCTGCTTCCTAGGGATAAATAGCAATAGTATTATTCCTTTCATGGGACTGTCACATTAAGTTGAC
>NW_026328167.1:0-502 GCF_001194135.2 Octopus bimaculoides
AGAGAGAGAGAGAAGAGAGAGGGAGAGAGAGATAAGAGAGAGAGAGAGGGGGAGGTTATGAGAGGTAATGGTGTCAATAAGACCCAAAGGCGTCAGGTAATGCTGAGTAAGTGCTATGGATAGACTATAGTTAAGCTCCAGGTTCGGTGATTATGTGAATGAGGAGTCCAACGTAGGTCATATATCAGCATGTGTATATATAATATTCTTGTTTTCAGAATGAGATAAAAAGTCGAGGCTGTGAAGATTTTAGAACATTTATAAATAGAAGTTCCAAATAATTGATCTACAAATGCAATATCCGTGCATATCTCACATCTATTTTCATTCTTCCACTTAACACCTATTTCGTATTTCATCGAAATTAACTATTGCTTAACCATTTCCTCACACCGTCTCCGATAAAGGGATATAAAAAATATACTGGAAACAGCTGTAAAACCTTCTATTCGTAAATGTTCTAAAATCTTCACAGACTTGGTTTTTTATCTCATTCTGAAAA
>NW_026328168.1:0-369 GCF_001194135.2 Octopus bimaculoides
GCAATGCCAAGTATACTCGCCCGAACGCCCAGCCGTTAACAGAACTGAGAGCAGTAAAGAAGTTATCAATGAAAAGAATTTCAATACAAATGTATTAATACAAATGTATTAATTTCCAGCAAAAAATAGCCCTATAAGGGTATATATATAAATTCATAAGAGTGGTACAACAAGGCACCGATATTTACTGGACAATAGCAATCGATATAAATACGACGCTATTGTATAGCTTCACTGCGTATATACTGGCATATATATATATATATATATACACGTATATGTATGTATATATGTTTATGTACATATATTATACACACAGACATACGTACATACATACATACATACACACACACACACACACACACACAC
>NW_026328169.1:0-264 GCF_001194135.2 Octopus bimaculoides
GGTTTAACTTATCGGCAGTAAATATAAAACAAATGCCGATTTTCTTTCAGTAATTAGCCAAAAATATATTATCATTTATAAATCATAGGGCAGCAAAAAAAAGTTTAGAAATTTAATTTACCACCAGTGGTCCAGCGAGAATAAAAATTAGTCAATAGACTATATATATATTATTCATTTAAAATACAGGGATGCCTATAATAGGACATCTAATCCGCTAGAAAGAGCAGCAAAAAACTTTATACCACAAAAATAGGGATAATT
>NW_026328170.1:0-611 GCF_001194135.2 Octopus bimaculoides
GCTAGTCCGCTGCCCTAACCACTGGGCCATTGCGCCTCCACAGACGTACTCGTAACAAGTACATAAAAAGCTAAGCGCATGAAAACCCATGCTAAAACTGCCGCCTTAGATATTCTGATTGATAAATTGCAAGAAAAACCTCTCAATGGCAAATACCCAAAGAGAGTGAATAACGCCGATGTTGACAAAGACCTTACCTACCGATGGCTAATGGCTTCTGGCTTAAAATCAGAAACAGAAAGGTTTATCATAGCAGCCCAAGATCAATGCCTACCTACAAGGTAGTACCTGGCCAACATATTCTTTTCTATTCTAGGCACAAGTTCTGAAACTTACGGGGAGAGGGCCCGTCGATTAGATCGATCTCAGTACGCAACTGGTACTCAATTTCTCGACTCCGAAAGGATGAAAGGCAAAGTCGACCTCGGCGGAATTTGAACTCAGAACGTAAAAACAGACGAAATACTACTAAGCGTTTCGCCTGGCGTGCTAACGTTTCTTATTTTTTATTGCCCACAAGGGGCCACACACAGAGAGGACAAACAAGCACAGACAAACGGATTAAGTCGATTATGTCGACCCCAGTGCATAACTGGTACTTATTTAATCGA
>NW_026328171.1:0-373 GCF_001194135.2 Octopus bimaculoides
CCTTACTAAATGATAACTCCTTCTATGAAACTATCACCAACTATAAACAACAAAGAACTCTAAAAAACCTCACCACCCTTATACTCCAGCAAGGTCAAGGACTCACGGACAAAGAAAAAGATTACACCACTAATTTCAAATGCAAGCCCAGCCTCTTCTATGGCCTCCCTAAAATCCATAAGAACAAATCCATCACCGAAGCTTGCAAACTCTCCTCTGAAATCTACATCAACATCAAGGCACCGGAAGATTTAAAACTAAGACCCATTATAGCAGGCACCTCCTGCGAAACACATCGCTTAAGCAATTTCCTGGACATTCTCTTGAAACCTTTCCTAAGCCACATCAAAAGTTACATCAGAGATGATCTTGA
>NW_026328172.1:0-374 GCF_001194135.2 Octopus bimaculoides
ATATATATATACTTGTGTGGCAGTGTGTGTCAAAACACACACTGATAGATAGATAGTTAGATAGAAAGATGCATAGATAGATAGATAGATAGATAGATAGATAGATAGATAATTTATATATTTATCTATCTATCTATCTAGAAATGAGTTGACAGACAGGTAAACAGACAGACAGGTAAACAGACAGATAGGTAAACAGACAGACAGGTAAACAGACAGACAGAGATATGACAGCCACAGAAATGTATTATCAAGGACGTCAAGACAACATATGTGTGTGTGTGTGTATTCATAAATACATATCTATATATACACAGCCGAAATGATAATCTGAAACTCGACTGAGGATAGAAAACTCCGAATGACCCGTCCTT
>NW_026328173.1:0-693 GCF_001194135.2 Octopus bimaculoides
CCCAGTGACACCTGAGCACTTCCAGCTGCAGTCCTTTTGTTCTTTAGGGGATGCATGTAAAGAGCACCATTCGAACGTGGTCGATGCCAGTAGCCCCTCACTGACTCCAGATGAAGGACAAGGAATACAAAAGGGTGATACACAAATGCCCACACCACAATTACACTAATCAGTCTAGAATCCCCAACCAAACATGAAGCCCAGTAACTCCAACAATTGATTACACAAACACAATATAAAACATCAACAGGATTTTTAACATTGGACAAATGCAGCGATTGAAGAGAAAGTTGTCCGGAAAGTTCGTGCCGATTTATAGTAGCTTAATTTTCGACTTATTTGCCATGAAACCAGCTCAATTGTGGCAAGAGGATATTTTCAAGTTAAAGGAAAGATGGAGATTCACTCTCGGTTGATTAAAGTTGTAATGACCTTTCCGTTTCGGCACGAACTTTGCGGACAACCCAATATTTGCCAATATACATACGTATATATAGCCGGGTGTTCACATTAAACCCAAAATTAAGACTCTTGTGTCAATTTGTTCGTGTAAAACGCATTAAGAGGCGATAGTCGCAACGTGGAAACAAGTAAAGCATAAAAGACAATGGCGAAGGTAAACAGTCGGTACAAAAATGGAGAAAATTCTATTCTCTGCCTACCTTATTGCGGCCATAATCAGTAATTCTTCAT
>NW_026328174.1:0-200 GCF_001194135.2 Octopus bimaculoides
ATGTATGTATGTATGTATGTATGTATGTATGTATGCATGTCTGTATATATGTATGTATGTATGTATGTATACGTATGCATGCTTGTATGTGTGTGCACCTATATATGCATATATGTATGTATGTACGATTGTATGTTTGTATGTATGCATGCATGTATGCGCATTTGTATTTATGAATACAAAATGCGTGTATGTATGTC
>NW_026328175.1:0-379 GCF_001194135.2 Octopus bimaculoides
ACCGCCGGGCCATCTTTATAGTCGTATTTCATTAATCCACTTACAGATTAATCAATTTTCGTTTACGCTTATCTGTTTTTAATGTTTTCATACCAGCATTCCTTCCTGTCTTCCATGCTTTTCTCCTTTCCTTTTCGACTTTCTTCCTTCTATACACGCGCGTGCGCACACACACACACAAAATGAAGCAGACGTTATCTCTTCTATGCATCGATATACATATATTCACATTTTCTGACATTATATTCATACAAGATAGGCAGATTGATATACATATAACTGTTCGTTTAAAGGTGAGCCCGTGTGTATGTGTTTATATATTTGTGTGTATCTGTTTGAATGGATATATGAATATATATATATATATATATATATATAT
>NW_026328176.1:0-383 GCF_001194135.2 Octopus bimaculoides
TATGTGTGTGTCAGATGCTGCAGATGCCGTCTGTAATAAACCTAAGACGACTATTTCAGGAAACTTTCTGTTAAAGTACTTGCTCCTTTGCTACACACACACACACACACACACACAGTCTTGAAGACAGGAGCTCACACCTTCCACACATGTCTTTTGTACTTTTAACAAACAGCTATCTCCCCCACCCTCATCCTGCCCTCAACACCATTACTTCCAGCATCACCACCACAACCATCACCACCATCATCTTGTGTGTATGCTCTCACACATATATATATGTGTATATATATATGTAATCTATGTAGTGGACATAAAAACAGGGCAAATTTAACTATTTCTTTCACACACACACACACACACACACACACACACACAATCTA
>NW_026328177.1:0-240 GCF_001194135.2 Octopus bimaculoides
ATATATATGTATGTATGTATGTATATGTGTATATATACATATGCATATATGTATAAACAGATACATATATATCTACATATCGGTACACGTATGTATGTATATATGCACAGATGTGCGTGAATATAGATAAATGAAAGACCTATCTATAATGATATACAGAACGACATAAGATTTCACTGAAATGAACAATATGAATACACACACACACACACACACACACACACACATATGTATATATAT
>NW_026328178.1:0-692 GCF_001194135.2 Octopus bimaculoides
CTCCAACACCACCCTCCTCACCGGCACCCATCATCGACCCTATCACATCATGGACTCCTTCACCTGTACTTCTACCAATGTCATCTACTGCATCTCCAGCTCTCTCTGTCTAATAAGTGGCAGTTGGTGAAGAATGGATTTTGATGTCGCTACCCTCATTTGCACTCCTTGCCTTGAGGCAGGTTCTTCTGGGACAGGAAGAGTTCCTGTTTTGATTTTGATGTATAGGTCCCAAAGGCTCTTTAGGAGAATATTAAAAAAGCTGTGGGTCCCTGAAACCCAGGCTCTTTTAGTAACTGGTCCTGAAGAGCGATGGTCTTGAAGCTGGGATCTTTGGTACTATGCAGTGTCGACGCGTTCAGGTATTAGTGTAGCTTTCAATGCCCGCCTTCGCCCAAGGAGTAGAGTCTTAGCTGTTTCAGCCTTTCCCAGTAGCTGAGCTTTTACAATGAGACGATCTTCTTTGTGAAGCTTTGCTAGATTGTCTCAAGGTCCGCTTTTATTTTACACTACTGGGTGACCATAGCTGGGAGCAGTAGACCAGGTGGCTGAGGACGAATGTCCTCCAGAGGACCATCAAGGTTTCCTTTTCTCAGGATCCAGCCAACCAGTCGTCTGTACTTTGTCGCCATCTGGAAATAGATATATACATACATACGTATACACACACACACACACACACACACACACAC
>NW_026328179.1:0-326 GCF_001194135.2 Octopus bimaculoides
TAGATAGATAGATAGATAGATAGATAGATAGATAGATAGACAGACAGATCTGTGTATGTTCTTTTGTTTGTTTTAGCTATTATCGTTAAGTCTTGGCTGGAGCACCACTTTCGTGTATATATGCATTCATTAGTATCTGTGTATGTGTGCATATGAGTATACATACACGTACCTACACACACACACACATACATAAATACTCACATAAATTCATAAACACATACATACATTCATACATGCAAATATATACAAAAACGCGTGCATACATAAACACATACAAACACAGCATGCGTACGTACACGTACACACAGACACGCACGCACGCA
>NW_026328180.1:0-268 GCF_001194135.2 Octopus bimaculoides
TATATACATACGTATATATACCTACATATATATGCATATATATATAGAAAAAGAGAAGGGATAATATATAAATACACATATATACATATGTATATACACGTACATATACATATATATATATATCTATATATGTAAATACATATATATATATATATATATACATACATACATACATACATACATATATATATACATATATATATGTAAATACATATATACACTACTGTTCATAGTGGCCCTTCTGGACATGCCCACGGTCACTGGGAGA
>NW_026328181.1:0-327 GCF_001194135.2 Octopus bimaculoides
AATTATAAGTTTTCGCTTCGTCTGATATAGTTTTCAGAACTAACTCATCACTATTATTATTATTATTATTTAAATTATGGCTTTTCTTATTTTAACAAAAATGTGAGTGGAGATAATCAAGCAGTAATCGTCGAGCGAGGCTAGAGTGCATAGAAGATGAATGTAATACCAGTAGTATGTCTGGATGTAGGGCAGTGTTCTGCAGATACTGTTGGCCACTAAATTATCACGGAACACAAACATACGTACTAAAATGCACATGCAAGCATAAATATTTCAGTGCTGAGCGGATAATTATAAGTAGGTATATATATATATATATATATA
>NW_026328182.1:0-300 GCF_001194135.2 Octopus bimaculoides
ATCCAAGAAAGTTAGGGGTTGAGGATCCAACCCACTAAGGGATAATATCTTTCCAATATATTGCTGGGAGGGTACTCAATTATTGCTATACTAGTGTTATACCAAGTGCAATAAGTGGGTGCGGGTAAAAGGGCTTTTTTTTAAGTGTCTGTATATTGTGTTTTTTGTCAATTTAATTATAAAATAAACAGATTAATCAACGGAATACAGTGTCTACAAGTTGATGGGCACCTCATATTCCCTTCCATTTTCTTATTGCTATATATATGTATATATATATGTATATATATATGTATATAT
>NW_026328183.1:0-1797 GCF_001194135.2 Octopus bimaculoides
AGGCAGTGCTCCAGCATGGCTGCAGTCAAAATGAATGAAACGAATAAAAGAATACATATAGATGTGTGTGTGTGTGTGTGTTTTGTCATCTTATCTTGACATGGGTTGTTGTAAAGGAGTATCTGCATCCATCATAAAAGCAGACTCAGTCATTTCCAGTATTCTGTGTAATGATGTCTCTGCCATAGCAAAATACGACCTTGCTTGGAAACAGCTGAGGATTGGTGATAGGAAGAGCATCCAGTTGTAGAAAGTCACCTAAAGAAGAACTAATTGTTGCAGTAGTTGTTGTATTGGTGGTAGTTGTTGTAGTTGGCTCTCTTTACTATTTTGTGACAATCTCAAGTTACCATGGTTACTCTTCTTTACAGATGGAAATCTCCCTCCTCTGGAAAATGATGAGAAAAAGGCATCCAAGAACTGCCACGGTGAGTCTATGTTGTTGTTCTTGTTATTGGTGTCGATGTTGTTGTGTTACACAGCCCCCACAATGATACTGCCACACATACACACACACATGCACAAGACTTCATCACTTCATCACAACTACCACCACCACCACCACTTTATCACCCTCACCACTCAACCGTCACACTCCCAACACCTACCCACCCCTCACCAATCAATATTGCACTGCTCCATCACTACAGATTTTCTATAGAAATTCGAGCCAGCACCGAAATCTATGATATTTCATATTTAGGTCTTCGTCATCGTTTAACGTCCGCTTACCATGCTAGCATGGGTTGGACAATTTGACTGAGGACTGGTGAAACCAGATGGCTACACCAGGCTCCAATCTGATTTGGCAGAGTTTCTACAGCTGGATGCCCTTCCTAACGCCAACCACTCAGAGAGTGTAGTGGGTGCTGTTACGTGCCACCGGCACAAGGGCCAGTCAGGCGGATACTGGCAACGGCCACACTCAAAATGGTGCGTTTTACATGCCACCTGCACAGGAGCCAGTCCAGCGGCACTGGCAACGAACTCGCTCGGATTGCTCCTTCTTCAGCACCACATCTAACTCATTGACCATCCTTTTAATGGCTATTTAACCATCATTGCTTAAACAGACATTAAAAATGGTGGTATGTAGCATGGCTGTTCATACACATGCGTCATACAGTCTGCCTTTTACTCTGAGTGAGAGTCCCTTTGTCGCCAGCAGGGGTAAGAGCTCTCTAAACTTTGCCCAGGCTATTCTTATTCTAGCAGCTACACTTTCAGCGCACCCACCCCCATTACTAACTTGGTCACCCAGATAGCGGAAGCTATCAACTACCTCTAGTTTTTCTCCCTGGAATGGGACAGAAGTTGTTTCCTGTTTGTTTACAGTGTTTATTGCACCTGAACATCTGCCACATACAAAAACTAACTTCCTAGTTAACCTGCCTTTGATATTGCTGCACCTCTTATGTGTCCATAGCTTGCACTGGGTACATCTTATAGAGTTACTACCTACTCCTTTTCTACATACTGAGCAGGGCCATCTACCTGAAGGGGTTTGTGTTTTATCTACCTTCCTACTTATTAGAATTTTGGTTTTAGCTAGGTTGACTCTACGGCCCTTCGATTCTAGTCCTTGCTTCCACACCTGAAACAATGCAGTCTAAGATAGGCATGAAGTTAATGGGTGTATAAGCATATTTCAGGAGAAGACTGGTGTTCTACATCCATACAACCTGTGTAACTGCATTTTGCATTTCCCAAACAGACAATTCTTATAAACTCGTCAAAGACATTTTAAGATTTGTTCGAGATATGTTGCCAGTTGCAATTAAACTGTAATTTCTTACT
>NW_026328183.1:2255-4902 GCF_001194135.2 Octopus bimaculoides
CACCCGCACGAAAACGGCCACGCTCGAAATGGTGTCTTTTATGTGCCACCCGCACAAGCCAGTCCAGGGGCACTGGCAACGATCTCGCTCGAAAATCCTACGGGAGCCAGTCAGGTGGTACTGGCAACGGCCACGCTCAAAATGGTGCATCTCATGTGCCACCCGCACAAGAACCAGTCCAGGGGCACTGGCAATGAGCTTACTTGGCTTGCCGGGTCTTCTCATGCACAGCACATTTCCAAAGGTCTCGGTCAGTAGTCATCGCCTCGGTGAGGCCCAATGTATGAAGATTTGTTCGAGATATGTTGCCAGTTGCAATTAAACTGTAATTTCTTACTTGTTAGATAAAAGCTTGGAAATTATTGTTTGATGACATTATTTAATTAGAAAAAACAAAATTTAATATACTCTGAGATTGTTTTAATTTGCTTCAGGCCTGTTTTAATTTGCTCTGAATTTATTTCAGTTATCTTTGAGTCTATTATAATTCACTTCAAGTTGAATTTCTTTCATGATTATTCTAATTTGTTCTTGGAATGTAATTCTGTGTGTTTGTCTCTTTTATAAACTGAGATAGATGTGTGATAGCATTAATTCTTAGCCTGTTTGTTCACATCTGTGTCTATAGCTGTCTTTCTTAGAATTTGACATGTGTGATGTAGTGATGTTCATGCATGCCTTGTTTATTCTTCATCTTTCTTTCACACACACGTTTGTATGTGAGTATATGTATGTGTGCATACATGTTCTTTCTTTTCATTATATGAAAAATTCCTGCAGCTGGTCCCTAACTAAGATACAAAGCTCCATCATTGGAATGTAGAGAACAAAAACAATGTCACATTGTGAACCTAAGTAAAGTCTTTCATGTTTTTGCTCTTCACTTACAGATTACATTTATAATGCACAAGTATATGTGTGTATCTTGTGTATATGCGTATGTGTGTGTATATATATATATATATATATGTCTGATGGCACATGTTTCAGTGATTAGAGCATCGGGCTCACTATCATGAGGTAGTGAGTTTGATTCTCAGACTGGGCTGCATTGTGTTCTTGAGCAAGACACTTTATTTCCCGTTGCTCCAGTTAACTTAGCTGTAGAAATGAGTTGTGATGTCACAGGTGCCCAGCTGTATCGACCCCTTTGCCTTTCCCTTGGATAACATCAGTGGTGTGGAGAGGGGAGGTTGGTATGTAGGGTGACTACTGGTCTTCCATAAGCAACTTTGCCTGGACTTGTGCCTCAGAAGGGAACTTTTTAGGTGCAATCATTCATGACCAAAGGGGTTCTTTACCTTACTTTACCTTTATGTATGTATATGTGCTTGTGTATATATGTATCATATATATTTCCATTTTAAACATTTCAGATATGGTGTCTGTTCAGCCTGATTTGACGCAAACAGTGGTCAGTATACGTCCAGCCAATGTTGACTCCCCAAACAACAACATTGAACCAACAGTCGACAAGACAGCCTCAATGAGCAACAAGTCGCAGCAGCTGGCACAGACCCTATCAAAAGGGGGCAGCAAGTATGGCCCTGGCGACCACATGTTGACAGAGAATCCCCTTGGTGGCTCCATGGAGAAGTTGGCCATCAAATCGCAACCCAAGAACACAATGTCCATGAGTTCAAGCATGTCAATGAACCAGCGGCCAATCTCAAACGGAGATGTCCAGTCAGCCAGTCGGTTATCACTCATGTCCACCCAGTTACCATGCAACATCGAAGCTGATGCCATCATCTGGGGCACGTTTACGCACACTGGTGGACGACTGTGCCTCAATGAATCAGGTAAGTTATTTTTTTAATGATGGTGACGATGATGCTAGTTATAGTAATGATGATAATTATCATAATTTCAAATTTTGTTAAAAGGCCAGTAATTTCGGGGGAAGGTTGTAAGTCAATTACATCAACCCCGGTGTTCAACTGGTCCTTATTTTATTGACCCCTAAGAGGATGAAAGGCAAAGACAACCTCAGCGGAATTTGAACCTAAATGTAGACATAATGCCGTTAAGCATTTTGCCTGGCATCCAAATGAGTGGCACGGGTGCTTCGAAAGTGGAAGGGAGTCACTGGAAGACCCTCCATGAGTCACCGCCAGAAATGAGGTATAGTGCATCAAGAATTTGTCCCTGAGAGCCAGAGTTCTACCAAAATGTTTTGAAGTATTTGAGGGGGACGTTTGGTGAAAATGACCAGATATGTGGTGTGTAAAGAACTGGATTATTCACTGAGGTCTCCTCACTCATGACTTTCTCACCAAAAACAACATGGTATTGCTTTTGCACCTGTCCTATTCACCAGGTTTAGCACCTGCATACTTTCAACTCCTCCTCAAGATGAAAATGTAGCTAAAAGGTCTCTGTTTTAACACCATTGTCAAGATCCAGATTAAATCACAGAAAGTCCTTGACTTGCTTACAGAAAATAACTTTCAGACTGGATTCCAAAAGTAGCAGGAATGCTGTGACCATTGTATTGCTGTGCAAGGTGGTTATTATGAAAGAGGTGATGTTAAAACTTAGGTAAATGAGTTATTTTTTTATTAAACATAAATAGTCTGGGAACCTTTTTGATACCACCTCATATATCTATACATATAGACATAATATATATATATATATATATATA
>NW_026328183.1:5212-5761 GCF_001194135.2 Octopus bimaculoides
ACAATATATAATATAAAATAAAATAAAAATGGATGGCACCATGAAATAAAGTATTGAATGTAGATGAAATATTGAGTGTTCAATATAAAGGATCAAATATATAAATATATAAATATAAATATATATATATAAAGGCGACTCGAGTTTCAGGGCTATTTCCCTTCGTCATGGCCGGTATGACAGTCTTTAACAGATATGACAGTCTTTAACAGATATATATATATATCAATGAAAAATATTTCAATACAAATGTATTAATTTCCAGCAAAATAAAGCCTTATAAGGGTATATATATATAAATTCAGAAGAGTGGTACAACAAGGCACCAATATTTACTGGAAATTTTTCATGTTTGTTGCACACACACATTTTTGCCAGTATATACGCAGTGAAGCTATACAATAGTGTCGTAATTGTATCGATTGCTATTTTCCAGTAAATATTGGTACCTTGTTGTACCACTCTTCTGAATTTATATATCATCATCATCATCATCATCATCATCCAACCCATGCTAGCATGGGTTGGACGATTTGACTGAGGACTGGT
>NW_026328184.1:0-509 GCF_001194135.2 Octopus bimaculoides
GGGTCCTCCTGAGCATTTGAGAAAATCTGTTACCTGTGTGTTCTTAGTATTTATGTATCTGCACATCTGCCAAACACAATGATTCCTTTCTCTTGTAACTTTTTTGTGATTTCACTGCACCTTTTATGTCTGTAGCTTGTTTTGGCTACAATGTATGGAATTTCTATCTACACTTTTTCTACATATCAAGCAGGGCTATTTCCCTGAAGAGATTAGTTACTTATTTGCCAAGACTTTGGGCTATGCTTAGTTAACTTTAAGGCCCTATGATTCCAAGCATTGCTTCCACACCTGATATTACTTTTCTAATGCTACTCAGCCATAAGAACAAGGTCATCGACATACAAGAGCTTCCACATGCAACCAGTCTTAAACTCCTCTGTTATTGCTTGAAGGGTTATGATGAAGATGTGGGGACTGAGAATCAACCCTTGGTGAACTCCTACCTACCCACTAAATTTATTGCTATATTCATTGCTGATTTCCATACTGACCACCCAGTGAATGAG
>NW_026328185.1:0-396 GCF_001194135.2 Octopus bimaculoides
AAGTAACAAAAGAAATAAAAGAAATAAAACCATAAAGTAGAATAAGAGATAAAGAGATTAAATACTATAGAGTTGAGAACAAGATGCTGTCTTTGTAGTGGTCATAAATAATTCCTTAGCTAGACCACTCGTTGAAATATAGATTAAGGTTATAATTTGATCAAATAACAGTAATACGAGTCGTCAATCAATTCACATGCGAAATTATATGATAAACAAAGTAGAAAATGAATAGAAAACATGTTTAAGAGACGTAACAAGTTGAAACAAGAAATGGCCCTGTATAATTTTAGGCTTTGTGATAGGAGCTGGGGAATTAATTTTAAGGTCAAAGAAAGGTAATTATCAGAATAAACTTCCGGTTGCTGAATATGAAACATAAACTAACATCAAGTT
>NW_026328186.1:0-218 GCF_001194135.2 Octopus bimaculoides
ATCGACTGCTTGGAAGGCAACCATGCTAACCGTTACACCACCGACGCTGCTACAGTACTGAAGAATTCTAGAGTATAATTTATCTGGCAACTGAAAGTATATCGTTGAAATCAACAGCGATTTGTTTACTAGCATTGTGTTGTTCACTGATATAGATGAGTGAAAAATTTACACATTAAAACATTACAGAAAAAAAAACGGTACTTTCAAATATATAT
>NW_026328187.1:0-425 GCF_001194135.2 Octopus bimaculoides
TGTATGTATGTATGTATGTGTATGTGCATGATTGTATGACTGTATGTATGTATGTGTCTATGTGAAGTGAATTTATAAATGTGTATATTTGGGAGAGATGTTGTGTATGTGAATGTGTACACGTAAGGGTGGTGAGTGATATTGTGTATGTGTGTGTGTCTGCGTGTGTGTGTGTATCTGCGTGTGTGTGTGGGTGTCTGCGTGCGTGTGTGTGCAAAATGAAAATATAAGTACAAACATTTTCTAAATTTCAGTCTTCAATTTTTATTATTATGCGGGTGAATATATATATATATATATATATACACACAGAGAGAGAGAGAGGGAGAGAGAGAGAGAGAGAGGGAGAGAGAGAGAGAGATAACTATATATATATATATTTGTCGGTTAGTTGATAGATAGATGGATAGATAGATAGACAGACA
>NW_026328187.1:1441-2166 GCF_001194135.2 Octopus bimaculoides
AGAGAGAGAGAGAGAGAGAGAGAGAGAGAGAGAGAGAGAGAGAGAGAGAAACCACATTACATATTATTATTTATATCATTCCATTTAGCCGCACTAAATGCTATTTATCATATACTATTTATTATATTAAATGCAGTTTATGATATGCTATTTATCACATGCTATTACAGCACGTAACTATTATTTGATATGCTATTTATGAACATTAAATTCAATTTATCATATGATATTCACACTATTAAATCTTCTTCATGACGTGGTATTTGTCAATTTTCGTATTAATTGCTAATTTATGATACGACAATTATCATATTAAATGCCGCTCATGATATCCAGTGATATTCATAATATTAAAACCCACGAATGATATGCTTGTTATCCCATTAACGTATAATTGTCATGTTAATGTTTATCACGTTTAAGCATTACACCTAGTTTATTTGTATATTTGTTGATATCATAGGCTCGTATTAACGGATTATAGGTATTGCTGTGTGCTTATAAAAAGTTCGCTTCGAAACCATGTGCTTTAGAGTTCAATCCCAAGGCGCATCACTCTCGGCAAGTGACTTCCACGATAGCTCCTGGGCCAACTAATACTTGAGAAGGAATTCGTTTGCTGGAAACTGCGTCGAAGCCTGTCGTATATATGTACATATATCTATATCTATCTCTCTCTCTCTCTCTCTATATATATATATATATATATATATATATATATATAT
>NW_026328187.1:3253-3688 GCF_001194135.2 Octopus bimaculoides
GTGTGTGTGTGTGTGTGTGTGTGTGTGTGTGTGTGTGTGTGTGTGTGTGTGTGTGCGTGCGTGTGTGCGTTGGAGCCTTTGTTTGTAATCCCACCCACTCAGCTTTATAATTTTTGTCCCCGTGCTTAGTCTACGTTACCGATACAATAAGTACTAACATTTTTTTTCTGTTTTTTTAATTTTTTTTTAAATATTTCCCAGAGTGGAATAGGAGATTAGTTTTACTAAAACCCCTTCAAGGAGGTGCCCCAGCATGGCCGCAATCTAATAACTAAAACCAGCAACTGATAAACCACGAAAGTTCTATTCTGTTCAATACGTTCTGCTTACCATGTAAATAAACCACACAGCTATTTGGAAACACGAATTCTCTCTCTCTCTCTCCCCATACACACACACACATATATATGCATATATATATATATATATATATAT
>NW_026328188.1:0-285 GCF_001194135.2 Octopus bimaculoides
ATATGTGGATAAAATTGCGTATGCACATGTGTCTGCAATATATAGATATATGTACATATATATCTGTGCGTGTGTGTGTCTGTATGTGTGTGTGCGTGTGTGTATACATATGTATATAGATAAATATATATAAATAAACACACACGCATACGCATATATATAAATATATACATATGCATGTATATGTGTGTATAGATATAAAGATGTGTGTATGTATATATATATATAAACACACTCACACACACACGCATATATATATATGTATATATATATATATATATATAT
>NW_026328189.1:0-400 GCF_001194135.2 Octopus bimaculoides
CCTGAGCCAGGCTGCATCTTCCACCACCGTGCCTCCCATTTCTAAGACAATCCCTATTGCGATGCTACTGGTGCCACACCAAACGATCCCGCTCTTTGATTTGGGAACATACCAACTGCCCCTCACTGGATCCTCTGCTCTCACTCTGACCAAGACTTCCTGCATCATGTCGGTTGTTTTCTCCCCGACTCTGTCATTCCACTTTGCTCCTTTGGCTCGTCTCTTGATGAAGCTACATGCTGTCCGGAGCCATCCTGCAACCGGGTAGTGTCCCACCAGCTTCCCACACACTGACAACAGTTCCCATCTACTCACGCTGATGCCCAGTTCGGGGATCTCGTTCCCATGCTGAAACACCAACGCACCGGCCTTGTCTCTCCGTAGCTTGAGGCCCAGTGCA
>NW_026328190.1:0-244 GCF_001194135.2 Octopus bimaculoides
CCAGAGCAATCTTCTTCTTCTGTCTCACCTTGGCAAGGAGCAGGTTGATCGATAATGTCTTTCCTGTGCTTCCAGCAGCATCTAAGAAGAAAACACCACCAGTGTTATTGTCCAGAGATGTAAGAACTTGCCAGTATACCTCCTTTTGATCTTGTACCAGAATTGGTTCCTTTTCATTGACAATTGCTTGCAACCTTTCCATGTTGTATGATGTTTCCCTGATTAGCTCTTGTGCTAATCTGTG
>NW_026328191.1:0-345 GCF_001194135.2 Octopus bimaculoides
TAATTAATGCAACAATATATTGTTTCTTATATTCAAACTTTAAAGTTTACTTAAGTTCAAATAGGGTTGAATGAAGATAGAATACAAAAACAAATGCTGTAGTGAATAAATAAATAAGTAAGAATATATTTAATATACATACATGTTTGTAATAGAAAAGTGACTAACACCCCTAAAATTTATATTGTGTTGATCAAATAAATAAAGGGATAAAGGAGAGTCCATTGGTCAAATTCACAAATTAACAGCGTTCAGTCATACTGGTGTCATTAACGGTAATTAAAATTTATTATGGGTAGAAAAACATGGAAAGAAGAACAGAAAAATATAAATAACAGACGTAAA
>NW_026328192.1:0-503 GCF_001194135.2 Octopus bimaculoides
ATATACATATATATATATACATACATACATTCATACACATGTATATGTAGCATATATACACAAATATATGTATATATATATATGTACAGGTATATGTACACACACACATATATATATATACACACACACACACACAAGTAATGTTTATAACTGTTGTTGTTGTTGTTGTTACTTTTAAAAATAAAAAAATCCGTTCACATCGCAAACAGTCCGACATAGAGGAAAACAAAACAAAAAAAAATCGAATAAATAAAAATAAAAAAGGGGGGAAGGGGGGAAGAAATGCGGAGAAATATAGAAGTAAAAAAAAAAAATAATAATATACATAAAACAAAAAAGCAGAAAACAAAAGCCAATATTAGCAGAAGAGTAAAAAGATAGAAAGTACCTTCATAATATATTCCTTGTTTTTATCCCCAACCACCCAAAAAAGGGGTTGAGTTTTCAACAGTAATTATTAGTATTATTATTATTATTATTATTATTGTTGTTGTTATTATTAT
>NW_026328193.1:0-242 GCF_001194135.2 Octopus bimaculoides
TCTCTCTATCTCTCTCTCTCTCTCTCTCTCTCTCTCCCTCTCTCTCTTTCTTTCTCTGTGGTGTACGGAATATTTCACAAACGCAACGCCACGACTTATATTCTCCCAAAGCCATTCCCCCCAAAATATATAAAAAACAAACAGACGAACAAAGAAATACCCGTGTGTGTGTGTGTGCATACATTCATATACATATGTGCATTTATGTATGTATGTATGTATGTATGTATGTATGTATGTAT
>NW_026328194.1:0-413 GCF_001194135.2 Octopus bimaculoides
TTATTATTATTATTATTATTATTATTATTATTGCAGCAATAGGCTGACTTTTTCCTGTTGTACTAAAAATGCTGTGGCTATCTACATATTCCTGTTTTGAGTATAACTGGAGCCTACCCTAACTATCCAAGCAACATGCTGCTGCCGCTACTGCTGCTACTACTTATCCTTGAAGCTGTATCCCATTTTATTATCCAAAGAAATTTTGAGTTGTTTAAAAATAGAATGTCATAGATCTGGACTTGGCTGTGTAGTTAAGAAGTTTGTTTTGCAAAACGGACGTTAAATGAAAATGAGGATGTGGTTTTAGGTTCAGTTCCAGTTTTCAGCTCCTTGAGCAAGTGTTATAAACCCCAGAACCACCAGAGTCTTGTGAGTGAATTTGGTTGATTGAAACTTAAAAAGATGCCTGT
>NW_026328195.1:0-218 GCF_001194135.2 Octopus bimaculoides
TCACTAATGATCTTTGACGTCGCCTAATTGAATATGTTTCTAAAATACTTCATAAAATACATCTAATTAGCGTCATATACGTATACAGAAATGTTCGACAACATAGTGTTTCCTATGAAATGAAGCGAAAACACAATACGATCTCGACCATACTGAAAAATAGAGACCATAATTACGGTTCATACGAATGTGGTCTTGTAAATAAGAGAAACTGTAAA
>NW_026328198.1:0-252 GCF_001194135.2 Octopus bimaculoides
TTTTTTTTCCTGAAGATAATGAGGGTGTATTTCAGAGATTTGGTTGCTATTTCTTGCATGAATGGCGATATCGAGGTCTCTTCTTCTTCCTACAGCTGTTGCTGTTACCGCTACTGCTACTACTACTGGTGATGATGATGATTAAGTGGCCTCGGGTTTCACAATTTATTGATGCCGTCTTCAAACAGGATATATATTTAAGGACCGTCATATGACTTCACCAAAAAGTAGCAAAGTAAAGGTGAGTATATA
>NW_026328199.1:0-290 GCF_001194135.2 Octopus bimaculoides
GACCGACAGTGTGAACGTAAGAGATTAAGTAACTGCTGGATCATCAAGCGGAAATATTAATGTCCCTGGTTAAAGATGTGTAGGACGTATCACAATGCTATCATAAGGAGATCGACAGGATTTGAATAATAGATACAATAACAACAACAACGACGACGACTACTGCGTTAAACACTACACACCAAGTTAATTGACTTTGCTGTTCTCTATGGCAACGCAGGAGAATCGATAATAAATACCTTGGCTTTGTTAAAGGAACTGGAGGAAATTTATGTAAGATTAAAATGTCT
>NW_026328201.1:0-254 GCF_001194135.2 Octopus bimaculoides
GTTGGCTACTTTACTATTTACATGTTAGACTATAATGTCAACTACATTACTAGTTTCATAATTAATAATATAGTCGACAACATTATTATTTATATCATTACCTATAGAGTCAGGCACATTAATATTTATACCATAAATTATTATGTCAGTTACATTACTATTTATATCACATATTATAGTGCCAGTTACATTGCTATTTATACAATAGACTATACTGTCAGTAACATTACAGTTTATATTATAGACTGTAATTT
>NW_026328202.1:0-205 GCF_001194135.2 Octopus bimaculoides
CATCATCATCATCATCGTCATCATCGCCATCATCGTAATCATCATCGTCATCATCATCATCCTCGCCGTAGACTTCGCTGATGTCATCGTCATCACCACCACCACCACCACCAAGATCATCATCATCACCACTATTACTACATCATGACGACGACGATGATGATGATGATTATATCACCGATTACGATGATGATTACGGTGGTGG
>NW_026328203.1:0-260 GCF_001194135.2 Octopus bimaculoides
CATACATGTGTGTGTGTGTGTGTCTATATGTTTGTTTGTATGTATGTATGTATGTTGTCAGATTCACGGTTATAGATTATAAATCATGACTCTCCGACTTCTTGCTTTGAATTCTTTATCGAAAGTGGCCTAACAATGTTCCTTGAAATCTGCTACTTCTGTAAAATTCACCCACACATGCCTACACGCGTATACACACACACACACACGCACACACACACACACACACATCTATATGAATGTGTGTGCGTGTGTGTGTG
>NW_026328204.1:0-220 GCF_001194135.2 Octopus bimaculoides
TACTACTACTACTACTACACTTCCGTCACAACTTCCTCTACTATGACGGTTACTACCACCGCAACCTTCGCCGATGTTATCACGGCCACTAACAGTATCACCAGTAAGTACTACTAACCACCACAAGCAGTAATGTCAGGAACACCACCAACAATAACATTAATACTAACACTAATGGCAGCATTACTAACACCACCACCACCACCACCACCACCACCGA
>NW_026328205.1:0-209 GCF_001194135.2 Octopus bimaculoides
TATATATATGTGTATATATATGTATATATATGTGTATATATATATACATACATTTATATAAATATACATACAGATATAGATATATATATACATGCATACATACATATATATATATTTGCATACAAATACATACAAATATATATATATACATACATGCATACATATACATACATATATATACATCAATACATGTATATATATAGATATAT
>NW_026328206.1:0-195 GCF_001194135.2 Octopus bimaculoides
CAGAAAATGGAGAAATATTGATCAACAACAATTGACTTACATCAATTATTGTTTTTTAATTCAATGCAAATAGACTGTGTCCCATCTAACAGCTGTTTCTGCTTCGAATGTTACATGGTGTTGCCATTGATATTCTAAAAATAATATATACATCATATTTGGTAATAAATCCGATCTGGAACATGGAGCTTCATC
>NW_026328206.1:205-325 GCF_001194135.2 Octopus bimaculoides
TTGGTAATAAATCCGATCTGGAACATGGAGCTTCATCAGAGTGAAGAAAAATACATACATAAAAGAACAGGAAAGAAAAGAAAAGAAGAAGAGCCTCGAGAGGAAAAGGAAAGGCTTAAT
>NW_026328206.1:337-450 GCF_001194135.2 Octopus bimaculoides
TACCATTTTGCTTATGTGTCGCTTTGGGACGTTGAGTAAATGACTAGACTTAAAATAGTAATTGGTTGGTTCATTTTTCTATGGGGGTAATAGGGTGGATAAGCAATAAAAAA
>NW_026328206.1:460-573 GCF_001194135.2 Octopus bimaculoides
AAAAAAAAATTACAGTAACGGGATACGCCAATAGGTTTAGTCAAAGAGGGAGTGAGAGTGTCATAACGTTTTGAAGTAATTATAATAGTTCTTAAGAATTATGTTTGTAGTAC
>NW_026328207.1:0-318 GCF_001194135.2 Octopus bimaculoides
GTGGTGGTGGTGGTAGTCATGGCTGTGGTGGCGGGAAGTAGTGGAGGGGGCGAAGTGGGGTAATAGCAATATATTAACGGTGGAGGTGATGATGATGATGATGATGATGATGACGATGTTGATGATGATGACGACGACAACGATGATGATGGTGATTGTGTTGGTGTTGCTGGTGATGAAAATGATGACGAGGGGGAGGAGGAGCAGGACGAGGAGGAGGAGGAGACTTACGATGATGTTGATGATTATTGTGATGATAACGACAACGTAGATGACGATGATGATTATGATGATGATCAAAATGATGAGGAGGAGGGG
>NW_026328208.1:0-334 GCF_001194135.2 Octopus bimaculoides
AGCTACTTATTGATTGTTGTAAGGAGATTGTATAAGAAACCTGATGCATGATGAGATAGAAATAAAGATGGGTCACAGTAAGAGAGCTCATGATGGATAGCAGTAATGATGAGTGATGGTGAGAGTGATAGATGTCAAGAAAGGTCATGTGAACCAGAGAGACTGAAGACAATGGCAAATAGTGAAGGAATGAAGATAAGGGTACATGTGGACTAATCTCATGCTGGCTCTTTGTTATTCAAGCATCATTGATCAGACTGATCAAATATCATAGGTGGCATACTTAATTGGGATTGGGGGTGAGAGGGTAGTTGGTAGAGATTTAATAGGAATA
>NW_026328209.1:0-396 GCF_001194135.2 Octopus bimaculoides
AGTTCGATTTTAATAGTTATTTTTTCAAAGCTATAATGGAAGTGACAAAGAAGCTTATTCGGCAGACTTTGCTTTATGAATTCAATAAAGGCAACAGCGCAACGGAAAGTGCGAGGAATATTAATGTAGTATATGGGGATCGGACAATAAGCGTAAGCCAGCGTCAACGATGCTTCCAGAAATTCCGAGCCGGAAACTACAGCCTAGAAAACGAACCTCGTCCTGAAAGATCTGTAGAGCTCGGTGAGGACGTTCTGGTGGAAGAAAATTCTATCGTAACTGTAGAGCAACTAGCAGAGAAGCTTGGATTAGGTAATTCAACCATTCATTGACTCCTACATATATATTAATATACAAGAATAAGGGCAGGGAATCGTCAATTAATAATAGAATTAA